>NC_028453.1:20694074-20831942 GCF_000263155.2 Setaria italica | reverse complement strand
ATCTCACCCCGGTTAACGAAGTCTCGAATGAGATGAAATCGCCGCATTACGTGTTTGTTCTTCTGGTGGTTCCTTGGCTCCTTTGCTTGCGCAATTGCCCCATTATTATCACAGTAGAGATTCAATGGGCTGGACGCATTCAGGAACACACCAAGCTCAATGAGGAAATTCCTTATCCAAACACCTTCCTTCGCGGCTTCCGAAGCCGCGATGTACTCGGCTTCTATCGTAGAATCGGCCACCGTCTCCTGCTTGGAACTCTTCCAACGAACAGCACCACCATTTAGCGTGAACACAAATCCTGATTGTGACTTTGAATCATCTCTGTCGGTTTGGAAACTAGCATCGGTGTAACCTGTTACAACGAGCTCCTCCTCACCTCCATAGACGAGGAACATATCTTTAGTCCTTCTCAAGTACTTAAGAATGTTTTTCACCGCTGTCCAGTGACTCTCACCTGGATCAGATTGGTGTCTGCTTGTCATACTTAGCGCATATGAAACATCTGGGCGAGTACTTATCATTGCATACATGATAGATCCAATAGCCGAGGCATATGGCACTGTACTCATGCGATCCCGCTCATCAGCAGTCGAAGGACACTGAGTCTTGCTGAGATGTATGCCATGTGACATAGGTAAGAACCCTTTCTTTGCCTCTTCCATGCTGAACCGCTTCAACACTTTGTCAATGTAAGTATCTTGGCTTAAACCTATAAGCCTTCTCGATCTATCTATATAGATCTTAATGCCCAGAATATATGCCGCTTCCCCTAAGTCCTTCATCGAAAAACTATTTTTCAGTAAAGTCTTTACGGACTCAAGCATAGGAATGTTATTTCCAATCAGTAATATGTCATCCACATATAAGATTAGAAATACTACAGAGCTCCCACTAACCTTCTTGTAAACACAAGACTCTTCTTCATTCTTGGTGAAGTCAAACCCTTTGACCACTTCATCAAAACGAATGTTCCAACTCCTAGATGCTTGCTTCAATCCATAAATGGACCTCTGAAGCTTGCATACCTTTCCAGCATGTTTCGGATCGACAAAACCCTCGGGCTGTATCATATACACGTCCTCAGCTAGGTTTCCATTCAGGAAAGCTGTCTTGACATCCATCTGCCATATCTCATAATCGAAATATGCAACTATAGCTAGAATAATCCGAATGGACTTAAGCATCACTACGGGCGAGAAGGTCTCGTCGTAGTCAACTCCTTGAACTTGTCGAAAACCTTTTGCGACAAGTCGTGCTTTATAGATGTGAACATTTCCATCCATGTCCTTTTTCTTCTTATAGATCCACTTGCACTCTATGGCTTTAACACCATCAGGCGGGTCAACCAAGTTCCAAACTTGATTGTCTCCCATGGACTCTATTTCGGATTGCATGGCACTCTGCCATTTTTTGGAGTCTGGGTCCATCATTGCTTCTGCATATGTCGCAGGCTCATCATTGTCCAACAATAATATTTCCCGTATTTCGCGGAGCCTTGCCGACCTTCGTGGTTGTGGCGTGGGTATCTCAACTTGTTCTGCTACGTTAGCATCACTCATTGATTCTTGCCCGATCGGCTCATCTTGAACTTCTTCAAGATGCACTGTCTTTCCACTCTTTTCTCCTTTGAGAAACTCTTTCTCTAGGAAAACCCCATTCCGAGCGACAAACACTTTGCCTTCTGATCGGTTGTAGAAATAATATCCCAATGTTTCCTTTGGATATCCCACGAAAATGCACTTATCCGACTTGGGTGTGATCTTGTCCGACTGAAGTCGCTTGACGAAGACTTCACATCCCCAAATCTTTAGAAAAGACAAACTAGGAACCTTTCCAGTCCATATCTCATATGGTGTCTTAACTACGGATTTAGATGGTACCCTATTAAGTGTGAAAGCTACTGTTTCTAGAGCGTATCCCCAAAATGACAACGGTAGGTCCGACTGGCTCATCATTGATCAAACATTGTCTAACAAAGTTCGATTACATCGCTCGGACACACCGTTTCTCTGAGGTGTTCCAGGCAGCGTAAGTTGTGGAACAATTCCGCAACTCTTTAGATGATTGCTAAACTCGTCCAAGTGTTGCAAGCGCAACACCTCCAAGGTATCCACACGTGCAGGGAGGAAGCGTCGCAAGCCGGACTGCTAGATCCGTGAGTTGCAACAGGCGAGGACGTGGGAGGCGCGGCAGATGAGTTTCGCCAAAAAGGTGTAAACCCTAGGGCGCCCCCACCCCTCTATTTATAGAGGTTCCTAATGGGCCTCTGGGTCCGAGGCCCATTAGTACTTCTAAACCTAATCCAACTCGGATCAGATCCGAATTGGTCTTCCAGCCCCTTAAGTGTGTGACCCTATGGGTTCGGATACGTATAGACATGGCCCGAGTACTCCTACTCGGCCCAATAGTCGGTAGCGGCCTCTAGCAAGACGTGCCAACTCCTATACGCACACGAAGATCATATCAGACGAACCATCACAACATAATATACAAGCTATTCCCTTTGCCTCACGATATTTGGTCTAGCTTCAAGCCGACCTCTCTTTCTCGATCCTGTGATTCGGAATCCCTTTGTAGGTTAACTCTTAACCGTACGTAGCATGGCCATGCATTTTCGGATCCGATCACTCGAGGGGCCTAGAGATATCACTCTCAATCAGAGAGGGGCAAATCCCATCTTGATTGACCATGTCTCATAGCATGCTTCTTGACAAACCCGAAAGCTACCTTTATAACTACCCTGTTACGGCGTAGCGTTTGATAGCCCCTAAGTAGGTCGATCCACATCTAGAATACATGCGACAATCTCAGGTCTAAGGACAAAGCGTATATGTTGTTTAAAGAGAGAACTACTTCTCGTGTTGGGTCAGTCCTAGCACATGTCTCCACATGTGTCCACATTATTAGTTCAACATCTCCATGTCCATGGCTTGTGAAACATAGTCATCAACTAATACATGTGCTAGTCTAATATTCATGTGTGTCCTCACATGAACTCCGACTAGGGACAACTTTAGAATAACCATACAAGTAAAGAGTTTCACATACAATTCACATAATTGCACATCAATTCAAGTAGCCTTTAATGGATATTCAATGAACACAATATACAAATCATGGATACAAATGGAATATCATCATCTCTATGATTGCCTCTAGGGCATACCTCCAACACTGTCTCCGCCCCCGGGGCAGGCACCGCCGTCTCCACCTCCACCACCGGAGTAGACGCCGCTGTCACCTCCTCCCTCACCTCTGTCTCTTCCCCCAGGACAGACACCGCCGTCACCTCCCCCACCAGTCCTTCCTCCGCCGCGTCATCAATGAATATCATTGACGGACGGAGGAACCCTGGGGGCAGCGTCCTCTCCTGCCAAGTCAGCTGCAGGGGTGGAAGAAGAAGAGGGGACGGGCACCTACTCTACGCCCGACCCCAGCGTCCTCTCCTTGGTCGCTGCCTTGGACGCTGCCTCCACGCGGGGTGCCACGACCTCGCCAACAGCGCCGCCGCCCGCCTGCGGCAGAGCCCTGGTTGGTCCCACAGAGGCGGCCGACAACCTGAGCACTTTCTTCGGCGCCAGCGGCGGGACGACACCACGCATAATGCTGCAACACAACGGTAGCTCATCAAACGCGAGATCAACTCAACACCAAAAAGGGAAAAGGCGCACATCGGTCCTCTACTTACCTCACCATGGTACGGGGACGGCGAGCGCACTTCAACTCTGGCGCGCCAAATCCTGACGCCGACCCCAAGATGTTGGATAGCGGCCGCTTGCCGCTATCCCTCTGCTCGTGCAACACAAGCAGAGGAACGGGGGTCGGCCCCGCTGATTCCTGAGACATGCCCCTTGCCGACTCCTAGGGCACGGCTTCCGGGTCCCGCAGGGTCGGGCCCTAGATGGCTGACCCGCACGGCACACCCTCCGCGGCCGATTGAGGGGGTGGCTCCTGGATGACAAGCGAGCCTGGCGCGAAGGTCGGGACATAGTCCTCAGCAGCGAGCTGCTCCCCGACCACGTCGCTCTTAGGCTCTTCCGCCATCAACCGTTCGAGCCAGTAGGACCCCTCCTCCTCATCATCGTCATCCTCGTCATCATCATCATCATCGTCGTCATCATCTTTGTCCATCGTCGCACCTGAGCCCCTGCGCTGCCTTCGGAAGCCTGTCGCAGCTTTCTTCTTCTTCCTCGCCGCCTCCTTGTCCTTCCTCCTCTTCTACGCTTTGGCGGCGAAGCGGTTCCGCATCCTCTACTCCGCGTCCTCTGGCAACGGTGGCTGGGAGCGTATGGCGAGGTTTAAATTGCCCTACAGATTTAAAAACCCGCGTCAAGCTGACAAACTAGGGAAATGTAGGAAAAAAAGAACGAGAATGCGAGTTTCTCACCAGCTCGACGAAGCCGTCATCCGGACGCATCGGAGGGTGCCCCGGCACCGAGAACTCGACATCCTTGTCGCCCAACACCTCCCGGACGCGCTGCTCGATCTCGGCATCGGCAATCCCCTCCGTCGAGAGGGTAGTGCCATCAGTCGGCACGCTAGGAACCATCTTGTCGAGCGAGCGAGCCCGCAGCATGAACGGCGCGACCCTCCGGGCGTGATACGCCTCGATGACCCTGGCCCCTATCAGGCCATGGTTCTTCAAGTGGTTGATGGCCTGGAGGAGGTCCCGGATCTGCTTCTTCTCCTTCTCAACAGGGCCGTAAGACCACGTCGCCGGTGCTTCCTCGATAGTGCGGCCGATGTACTCCGGCAAGGGGACGTCAGCACGGTTCTTCATGTAGAACCACTGCTAATGCCACCCCTTGTGGGAAGATGGGGTCTTCATCGACATGTAATCTCTGGCCTGGTTGCCACGGAGGTGGATACCGGCACACCCCACCGACACCGAAATCTGCCGCGTCTGGTTTCCCCACCTCTCAGTCCTCTGATAAAGAGTAACCGTGAAGAAGTACTTCCAGAGGGAGAAGTTGGGCTCGATCCCCAAATATCCCTCACATAGCACGACGGACGCCATGATGTGCTGGATGCCGTTGGGGTTGAGGTGCTGCAGCTCGATGTCGTAGTAGTGCAGCAGCCCTCAAAAGAAATGGCTTAGGGGAATCATGAACCCCATCTCATGGAAGTGCGCGAAGGAGACCACGTACCCGTCCGCCGGGTGCAGCTCGACCTCGTACCCGGGAAACCGCCACTCATTTGCGGCGGTCCTATCCCGAAGAAGACCCTTCTTCATGGGGCTGGTCGTGCGTGCGGTGTTGAAGCTTGATGGAGACCACGAATCCATCGCCGAGAAGGGGGAAGTTTCCTCAGCAGCGGCGAAAGAACGACTGCTCCGGCTCGAAAAGAGACGAAGAGTGGGCAAGGAGGCAAGAAAGCTGAAGGCAAGCGCGGGGTGAAACCAACGAGGAAAGCTCTTTCACTTTATAAGGGGTGCGCGGCAGACGAGACACAAACTGATCGCATTTGTTGTGACGTCAGGTACATCCCATTACCCCTGTATTTTTTCGGAAACCATGCGCACGATCCCATTCTAACCGCAAGGAACGCCGTGCCTCCTCACCGAACACGCCCAGCATTATCTGTCGCTTCGCATTCTAGAGGCCTTGCGCACAAACATCGCCCGCCAGTGGCCCAAGGCCCGCTTCAGGTAAAAAAGGGATACAGAGCCGAAAACATTCTTACGGCCCATTACGGTCCAGGGGTTCGAAGGCTGGCCCTCCCAAGGGTTCGACAGCCGCCCCAAGACACTTCCAAAGCAAGGGGTGAGACGGGACGGGTCCGCTAGCAGCCTCTACCCTGGCGAATGAAAGCCAAGGTCGTCCCGACCTCACGTTCGAGTCCCGACTGGCAATTAAGTTCATGGTTTTTCCCCAAAGAAAGGCAATGAGCCCCCAAATCTGGTCGAATGGATCCGGGAACTATATGAACTGGCAGTCCGGAACCAGGAGTATGCCACCAGCTTGGCCCAAGCTGGATGCCCCCATAATGGGGACTGGGACTCCACTCGAACTGACCCGTTAGCAGCTCACCGAGCACCATGGTTCATCTGATGAGGATAACATGGCACGGCTCAACCCCTCTGTCCAACCGAACGGACGCTTGAGGGGCAACAATTAAAAGATGATCCGACCTCTCGATCAGTCTCTTGCAGTGCGCGGGGGCTGGAACCGCAAAGAAACGGCCACGCAGGTGGTCACGTTTGGTCATCAGGCAGGAGTGATAAGCGGGATGATGAGAATCTGCCCAAAACACCCTTTCAGGCTAACGGCGAAACGTTTTCCCTGACCAAACCCAGCTACGGGTTAGACAAATGCTCTGCCCAGAGCCAATCACAGCCTCTGGAGGAGCACCTCGCTCTACCAGAGGCTCGGGGGCTACTATTGGGGAGAAATATTAATTGCCTCCTTACGCTCCCTAATCAACAATCATTAGGGCCAGGGCCCACCCCCGGCACCCGTAATCTCCACCGACCAAAACACACCCCGGAGATACCTCGCTCCACCTCGCCCGACCCTGGGTGCAAGGGGTCGGACGTGCCCGACCCCTCAAAGCAAATTTCCACCTCGACCGACCCCGGGCGCAAGGGGTCGGATGCGCCCGACCCCTTGACGCAGGTTTCTGCCTCGCCCGACCCTGGGCTCAAGTAGTCGGACGCGCCCGACCCCTCAAGGCAAGACTCCGCCTTGCCCGAAGGCACATGCAGGTTATCAAATGGAGGCACAGATCTTGTGGGTCCCCCGATCTCGCCAAAACATAACCGGTAGGATGCACACACTCCAGGATATGGTTCTGACACATGGAGAGGCACCCGCATTCTTTGACATGACCTGTCAGAATGGTGAGCTGCACATTGTTGCCATGATAGCACAGGACTACGACTGCACCGTCTTATCCCTCTGCAACACCTATCATAGGGCACTCATCGCCTATGTCGTCTAACGAAGGAGGGCAAACCACCCGGTTTCCTGTGCAGCCTGGCAAGAAGTGCACATCAACCGTACCGCCCTATCAGAACATATGGCTATAGTGGTCGGCCGCCTCCTACCACTTACGCGGCTACAGTAGCCGGTCGTCACCACCAACTTGCACAGCTACAGTGGTCAGCTGCCATATGCGACTCGCGTGCTCGGCTACACTGGCCGATCGCCAAATCATCGATGGGACCCAACGGCAACCGCCCTTTCCCAGTAGCAGTACCAACAAGACGAAGAGACAAGAAAGGAGGACGACCGCCCTTTCCCAGTAGCAGTACCAACAAGACGTAGAGACAAGAAAGGAAGACGGCGTCTCCGGTAGCTCCTCCCGCTCTCTTGTTTTACCTTTTTACCTTTTTACCTTTCTTACTCCCGGCTCATTATGTAACCCCTGTGTCCTCCTTACGCTATAAAAGGAGGACCAGGGGGCCTGAGGGAAGGGGTGCCGAACAACGGAACAACACCAAACACACACAACAGCTCTCGTAGAATCCTAACGCTCAAGACACTTTGAGCATCGGTACATACCCATAGAGACCTGGGAACCAGCTTCCCTCTCTTGCCCGTTTGTAGCCCCTACTGCAAATTTGGTATGAGTAACATGAGCAGCCACTCACACTGGATGTAGGGCTATTCCTGTCCGAACCAGTCTAATCCTCGTGTCCTCCCGTACAACCATCCGAGCCTAACGTGCAAAGAAAACAAATTTACTAAGCCGGTAGTCTCAACCCGTGATTCTTGACACCGACACCTACAATCAGCGAGCTGTAGAACAAGTGCTTGTGGCACCTGCACAGCAAGCACGCTGCAATAGACTGCTACAGCCTATGCAGGGTAATGAAAGATTTTCCAAAACCCCCGAACAACAACAATGACAAGGGAAAAGGTAAGGTAGACAAAGGCAAAGACGGCAAAAACAAGTTCTAGACCCCGTCCAAGACCGTCAACCTCATCTTTGGCGGGATCCCACACACTTCCTCTAAGCGGTCCTAGAAACTAGTACTTGGAGGGATCATGTCCATTGAGCTCGATACTCCCATGCCCCTCAAGTGGTCTGAGGTACAAAATACCTTCTCCAGGAAGGACCAATGGACAAGTTTCTCAGAACCAGGATGGTTCCCCCTCGTCCTGGACCCGGTTGTTCCTGGCTCAAGACTCACCAAAGCACTCATCGATGGCGGCAGTGGTCTCAATGTCATTTTTGCCACAACTCTAAAAAAGATGGGCCTCAACATCACTGATATGCTTACCCCACCGAACTCTCCGTTCTACAGGATCGTCCTAGGCAACGCAGCTATACCACTTGGACAAGTAGTCTTACCAGTTACCTTTGGGACTAAGGAGCACTACCGGACATAGTACATCCGATTTGAGGTAGCGGATTTTGAGACCTCTTATCATGCCATCCTTGGTAGACCAACATTGGCCAAGTTCATGGCCATTCCACACTATGTGTACCTAGTATTAAAAATGCCAGGACCCAAGGGAGTTCTCTCTCTCCGTGGAGACTTGAGAAGATCATACGAGTGCGACACAGAAGCTGTTGAATTGGATGCGACTAATGGGATACGAGGTAGGCTACACTAGCGCAAAACAAAATTTTCTACCGCGTAAACCAGGAAAACTGCCGTATAAGGATCACGGGATTACCACTCGACGCACTACTAGTGCGGAAGATGTAGATTCGTGTCGATCCAGCGAAGTGGATCAGCGTAGTCGTATGTAGTCGATCACGTCGACATCCAGCGGCTCCTCAGCAGCTCGTCCACGTGCAGCAAGCGCAACACCTCCAAGGTATCCACACGTGCAGGGAGGAAGCGTCGCAAGCCGGACTGCTAGATCCACGAGTTGCAACAGGCGAGGGCGTGGGAGGCGCGGCAGATGTGTTTCACCAAAAAGGTGTCAACCCTAGGGCGCCGCCACCCCTGTATTTATAGAGGTTCCTAACGGGCCTCTGGGTCCGAGGCCCATTAGTACTTCTAAACCTAATGCAACTCGGATCACATCCGAATTGGGCTTCCAGCCCCTTAAGTGTGTGACCCTATGGGTTCGGATATGTATAGACATGGCCCGAGTACTCCTACTCGGCCCAATAGTCGGTAGCAGCCTCTAGCAAGATGTGCCAACTCCTATACGCACACGAAGATCATATCAGACAAACCATCACAACATAATATACATGCTATTCCCTTTGCCTCACGATATTTGGTCTAGCTTCAAGCCGACCGCTCTTTCTCGATCCTGTGATTCGGAATCCCTTTGTAGGTTAACTCTTAACCGTACGTAGCATGGCCATGCATTTTTGGATCTGATCACTCGAGGGGCCCAGAGATATCACTCTCAATCAGAGAGGGGCAAATCCCATCTTGATTGACCATGTCTCATAGCATGCTTCTTGACAAACTCGAAAGCTACCTTTATAACTACCCTGTTACGGCGTAGCATTTGATAGCCCCTAAGTAGGTCGATCCACATCTTGAATACATGCGACAATCTCAGGTCTAAGGACAAAGCGTATATGTTGTTTAAAGAGAGAACTACTTCTCGTGTTGGGTCAGTCCTAGCACATGTCTCCACACGTGCCCACATTATTAGTTCAACATCTCCATGTCCATGACTTGTGAAACATAGTCATCAACTAATACATGTGCTAGTCTAATATTCATGTATGTCCTCACATGAACTCCGACTAGGGACAACTTTAGAATAACCATACAAGTAAAGAGTTTCACACACAATTCACATAATTGCAAATCAATTCAAGTAGCCTTTAATGGATATTCAAGGAACACAATATAAATCATGGATACAAATGGAATATCATCATCTCTATGATTGCCTCTAGGGCATACCTCCAACAGCGACTACTCAAATAGCTAGCTTAATGCTACAAGTCTTCACCACTTGAAAGAAACTCTCCCCGATGGAACTCGAAATCCCGGAGAACAAGTCAAGGGCTACTAAGGTCAAGCCAACAAGTGACATGGACTTCAAAGCCATCGACCTTGAGACCGGCAACTCCTCCAAGATAGTCCTGATTGGTATAGGGCTAGATGTCAAATAGGAAAGCGCGCTCATCAGTTTCCTTCGGGCAAACCGGGACATCTTCGTATGGAAATCGGCAAACATGCCAGGTGTGCCCAAGGAGCTGACCGAGAACTCACTCAATGTAGACCCTAAAGCTACTCCAAAGAGACAATGAATATGCAGATTCACCCAGAACAAAAGAGAAGCCATCAATAAAGAGCTAGCAAAACTACTTGCAACAGACTTCATAAAAGAAGTCTTCCATCCTGAGTGGCTCGCCAACCTAGTCCTGGTCAGCAAGAAGAACAACAATGAATGGAGGATGTGTGTGAACTACACAGACCTCAACAAGCACTGTCCTAAGGATCCCTTTAGGCTCCCAAGGATTGATCAAGTCGTCAATTCTACAACTGGATGTGCACTACCCTATTTCCTGGATTGCTACTCGGGGTATCACCAAATAGCTCTCAAGGAAGAAGATCAAGTCAAGACTGCATTCATCACCCCTTATGGAGCTTTCTGCTACAAAACAATGTCATTCGTGTTGAAGAATACAGGAGGCACCTACCAACGCGCCATCCAAATGTGCTTTGAGAAACAACTACACCGAAACGTGGAAGCATAGGTGGATGATGTGGTAGCCAAGACCAGAAATCCAAACGATCTCATCACAGACTTGGAAGAAACCTTCACTAGCCTGAGAGTGTTCTAGTGGAAACACAACCCTACAAAGTGTGTCTTTGGCGTACCTTTAGGAAAACTACTTGGGTTCATCATTAGCCATAGAGGCATTGAAGCAAACCCCGAGAAAATCACCGCCATCACCAATATGCAAGCTCTGTCTAGCATCAAGGATGTTCAGAAGTTGAGATGGTGCATTGTGGCCCTCAACAGATTCATTTCAAGGCTTGAAGAACGGGGCCTCCCCTTCTTCAAACTACTCAAGTGGAAAGACAAGTTTTAATGGACTGAGGAGGCAGATAAAGCTTTCCTACAGTTGAAGGATTTCCTATCAAAGCCATCGATCCTCATAGCGCCAACCCCAAATAAAGACTTGCTGTTATATTATCACTGCAACTACTCATGTCATAAGCACGGCAATAGTAGTCGAAAGGTTTGAACCAGGCCACATGTACAAGGTCCAGAGACCAGTCTAGTTCATCAGTGAAGTATTCTCAAATTCCAAGACCCGGTACCCACTAGTCCAGAAGCTGCTTTACGCCATATTACTCACCTCGCGGAAACTGCGACATTACTTCCAGGAACACAAGATCTCCATGGACACTGACTTCCCCCTAGGCAAAATTCTTCACAATCGAGATGCCATGGAAAGAATCTCAAAACGGGCACTAGAACTCGGAGCGCTCTCCCTAGAATTTAAGCCTCGAACTGCGATCAAATCTCAAGCTATAGTTGATTTCATAGCAGAGTGGAAGGAGAATTAATTACCAACACCAGCAGAACGCCCGGAGCATTGGGTCATGTACTTTGATGGGTCACTCAAGCTTGAAGGGGCCAGCACAGGAGTACTCTTGATGTCCCCAAGGGTGAACAACTCAAATATGCTCTCCAGATATTCTGGGAGGAGTCCAATAATGAGGTTGAGTATGAAGCGCTACTACATGGGTTATGCCTAGCAGTATCCCTGGGGATCAAGATATTACTAGTCTACGGTGACTCGCTAGTAGTCATCAACCAAGTCAACGATGAGTGGGACCGCAACAAAGAGAACATGGACATGTATTGCAAAGAAGTCCGCAAGCTAGAAAATAAATTTTCAGGCCTGGAATTCCACCATGTTGTCCGTGACAACAACAATGTCGCTGTGGACGTCCTATCCAAGATGGGTTCAACATGTGCTCAAGTTCCAACAGGAGTCTTCGTCCACGAGCTTCACAAGTCATCCATCACAGATCATGCACCCTTAACAAGCACCAATCGCAGCCTAGTAGAACCAGACCGTAAGGTTATAGGCAGGAACGTGTTGTTGCTTTGCAAAGAACGTGTTGTTGCTTGAGCTTCGCCAAGCCATCCTCCATTGAGTGTCACATGCTGGGGGCTCGACATGATTGGACCACTACCAACTACGGCCAGAGGATTCAATCGAGTACTCATAGCCATTGACAAGTTCACCAAGTGGATTGAAGTGAAGCTTGTCACCTGCCCCAAGGCAGACAGGGTACTCTACTTCCTCAACGAGATCATCCACCGCTATGGATTCCCAAACTGGATCATCTTGAATTTAGGCTCCAATTTCAACAACCACGAATTTTGGGAGTACTGTGAAAACAACGGAATTGACATTTGTTATGTCTTTGTCGCTCACCCAGGAGCCAACGACCAAGTTGAGTGCACCAATGGGATGCTACTAGATGCTTTGAAGAAAAGGTTGCACGACATTGGCAACACCAAAGGAGGCAAGTGGCTCAAAGAACTACCCAACATACTTTGGGGGCTACATACTCAACTGTGCAAGCCTACGGGGCAGTCGTCCTACTTTTTGGTCCATGGATTAGAAGCCATACTCCCTGCCGACATCATATGGAAATCTCCCACATTACAATGAAGATGCGGCAGAAGAAACAAGGCGTCTAGACATAGACAGCCTAGAAGAATCCCGCTGTGCAGCACTCATGCAGTCAGCAAGATACCTTGAAGGGCTCCATCATTACCACGATCGTAACATCAAGAGTGTTCTTTTAGCACTGGCGACATGGTCCTGAAGCATCTCTCCGACGAAGAGAAGCTACAGCATGGGAAGGGCTACACAAGACACCAAGGGGCTACACAAGCTCAATTCACCATGGGAGGGGCCTGACATCGTATGTAAGGTCACAGGCCCAGGATCATACAGGCTACAGCCTCTCTCCGATGAAGACGTCAAGAACTCGTGGAATATTGAGCATCTTTGTCGTTTCTACCCCTATTCAGTAGATTACGGGGCATTGTAAACAGGCCACTAGCCCACAACTTCAATATTTTTAGCATAATAATGCAATTATTTTTCGGCGATATTCGACTACTTGTCTTCGCCTCAATCGTGGCTTGCAAAGAGTAGGTCATCAGCACTCCACGAGCTACCTAGCTTTCTAGGCCACAACACCCCAGTACAACTTGCAATTAAAAATCTACCTACGTTATTCAACTCATTCTCCAAGTTCACAAAAAAGCGGACCAACGGCGCAAAAGCCAACAAGCTGACAAAAGAGTAACACAAGGCTATTCATTTCAACTACTTATTTCACACATGCATCTTTTCATATTAACGAATCTCGCAGGATACATAATGCTTCCACTTCAAAAGAAGTTAGAACGTCAAGAGTACAACACAAGTGCTCAACAACGATTACAAGCAATTGCCTAAAAGCAATTATAACAAAAGTCCCAGTCTTTTACAATATCACGACAAGCGTGTGTGGACAGCCTCAGGACTACTCCACACCTCGGAGCAAGAAGACTCGAGGCACGGCGAAAAGAAACAAGGGCACACACAAAAGTTGTGCCCATGGAACCACACCACCGTCCTTAACCGTAGCTGGATAAAGACCATGACGCTCGCCTCTCTCTGCCGGCGAGCTCCTACATCGACTCATCTAGAGAACAGGGGAAAAGCCGAGGCGCACGGTGCTTCCTTGTACGAGGATTCTTCTAGCATCGTAGCCACTAGACTCAGCTCGAGGATCTATGGAGGTTATGTGGAACCACAATATGAGAAATCTTCTAGCACCAGGGCACTCATTGGAAACTCCCCACTAGCAAAGAGCAGGAGCCTAAGGCCCACTACTGCTATAACCCAAGCCATGAGTTCCCAAGAGACGGACGAGGCTCTATTTATAGCCAAGAGACCAAGCTACCATCCAAAAAATTGCTACCACACACCCGTGACTACACAGTACAAAGCCTACCGTACCACCTAACATGAGTACAGTACCCGCGTGAAAGCCTGACCACTCAGACTCAAAGGATCACATGCTACGCGTCCTGATTTGCAAAAGGACAAGGTGTGCATAGTAGTCTCGTGCATCGTCTCAGGTACACTCGCAATAACACAAACTCTAAGAAATAGGACAATAGTACTCTCATGCACCTACTCGGGTACATCGACAATAATGCAAGGGCAAGAGGTGGAACACTCCCACTACACGAACTAAGGCAATTGCAGACTATTCAGTAATCAATTTCAACAATCACTCACGATCAGAGTTCAGTCAATCTAAGGGAGATTGTGCTTGAGAGGGTACTAACGAGTACTACAAATACACAAGTCACAAAATTACAAGGAAACATTTCATTCATCCAAAAGACCCCCGTACAAGGCCACGAGTTCAAGGTCCATTACATTCAGGGGAAGCTTAAAGACTACTAAAGGTTGATAAATGTAACAACCCTAGTTTTAATTAACCTTATCAAAGCTTAAGTAGAGTGCTTAGAAGTTAATGTAGCACTTAAGAGGACCAAAATGCCTTTTAAAAGCTTAATTTGGAGGGAATTCATAATTTAAAATTTTGTATGACAACTTCAATTTTTGCCAATGCAAGAGTTGTAAAACTTTGCAAAACAAACAACTTTGCTCATTTGAACTCTTACTAGTTTGAAGAGGAAGAGGTTCAAAAGTTAGTTTGAAATTCAGTAGCAATTCAAAGACATATTCAAAATCACTAAGTCCTTAATAACATAGCAGTTAGAGAAGTTTAGACTCTGTTCTGTCATATTCTAGACCTGGTCTAAAGTTGAAGTATTTATAAGGGTTGTAGAGCAAATGTTAGAGAACAACTTTGTCAATTTGAGCCTAGACAATTCACCCTAGAACCCTTTTACAACTTGAGCCAAAGTTCAGCAAAACTCTCAAATACAACTTCAATTCAAATTCGGCCAAGTCTATGAAATCTGCGTTCCCGAGTATTTTGAACTCGTATAACTTCAATTTTAGCACGAATTTGCACACATGGTCTTTATAGGTTTTGTAGTTTGAAGTGAGGGCTACAATTTTTAGTTTGGGATATTTTCAACTTCATTTGAAAATTTTTGGGAAAAACCCTGCACAAGCTCGGCCCTTCGCACGCCAGCATGTGCCCATCGCCCGGTACGTGGTCACCACGTCGCCGCACCGCGTGGTGCCGCCGCACCGGTGCAACGCCACCGGCCAACCCACGGTGAGACAAGACTACATGAAGCCTCGAGGTAGCCAGTGAGCGCCTGAGCACACACTCACCCCTGCCACGCATCCTTGCTGACACTCCCCGCGTCGCCCTCGATGCACGCACACACCACCACCGTGACATGTCTCCGCTCACTGCTGGCTTCTGCGCTCCACCCTATTGCCAACTTGACACGATGAGATGAGCTCCCCCGCTGCCCAGTGCGCGCGCTCAACCAAATGAATCTCGTGAGCCCGCAATCCTTCCACGCCAATGGTCGGGAGATGCCCTACGCGCCAGCACGCAATTGCCGCCACTCACCGCCCGTGAAGCCCTATACCAGTGCACCTCCTCCCTACTCTCCTACCCCACTCCCAACCCGACCTTATCCCGTGTGCCAGCAGCTACATCTCACACTCCCCCTCACACCCCGAGGCTATAAAAGCCGTTATTGCTCGCTGGAGCAACCTCCCCGCACCCCAGCTCTGCTCCATCCCACCACCTGAGGACCAATGGTGGTCACCCTTGGATGATGAGCTATTGACAACATTGTGTTGGATTAATGTTGCTCTTGGCTTATGATGTGCAGGTGTAGGATGCGGTGTGACGGCCGACGGAATGTAGTGAAGGTCAAGCGAATGGTTCATGCCGATGGACCAAGGGCGGTGAAGGATGAACGCAAGTATGCTTGGACTGATGGACCCGAGGAGTCTGGGTGTAACAACTCTACTTAAGCTAAACTAGGTTAAGCTAGAATGGGAGGCTTAGACACTAGACTAGCAAGTGAAAGGTCCTTTTTGCCATTAAAAGCTCAAATTTGGGGTTAAATCAAAACTTGAAATTTTGTATAGAAACTTAAATTTTTTGCCAAACTAAAAGTTGTAGAGTTTTACATTTCCAACAAATTTCCTTATTGGCACTTTAGCTAGTTTGGGGAAGAAGAGGTTCAAAAACTAGAATCAAAATCAGAAGCAATTGAAACTAACTTCAAAAACTCCAACTGCTGAAATCAGTTAAAAACCTTAACTTGGCAGCCTTGTTTCTTACAAATTCGTATAAGAACTCAAGTCAAACCTAGTTTACAAGTTTAAGTGCTTGAGGTCTTTTACAATCTTGTCAAAGGCGACCAGGATGGTCAACTCAGCCCAAACTAGCAAATAATTCTAAGTCTAGAAATAGTTCAAAGTATGAAACTTGGCAAGCAAATTACTCACAAAACTCGAACAAAACTTAAGTAAAACCCTTTACAAGAGTTTGAGGCCCAAGTGTGTATGACAACTTTGTAAATTTAACTTTTGCCAAATACATATTAGAGGCCTTTCAAATTTCAAGACAAAAACAGCCAAATCACTGAAATCAGCAAAAAACTACAGAATTGCCTAAGTTCGGAAGACAGGTGTTCTACCAAACTTTGAACCCTTATAGTTTCAAATATATCTTGATTTTGAAAAAATACGTTTTGTAAGTTTTAAACCTTGATATGAGGTCTACAAGTTCGAGAAAGGAAGATTTTGAAGTTCAGTTCAAAGTTTTGATCTTTTTGGCACACAAACTCTAGCCTTTCGCCCTACCCATGGTGGACGAAATGCGTACACTCATGTGATGTCACCGCATGACCACACAGCACTGGTGAGCCGCCATGCCCTATCGCTGGCATGATGCAACTAATCAGCTTGCCCAGCTACCCAATACCCTGCCGTGTACATCCTCACCCTGCCACACGATCCCCTCTGCCCAGTGCCGCGACGCGCTTCTGCCACTTCCCTCCACCACGCCATGGCTGCGTGTTGGCCGAGCTCTGCCTCCCCAATCCGCCGCTCGATGGCGACAGGACGATGCCTGGCTTGCCCAATCACTCCACCCGACAAAGAGGATCTCACACACCTCCTATCTCCCCTGCCCAATTGTCGGAAGATCTCCGCACGCGCCCGCATCCTCCGTCCGCCAGTGAGCACCGCTGGCCAATGGCGCTGCTATGTTCTTCTCCCCTACTCACCTTCGGCCACGTCCAGCGCCAGTATTGGATCCGTCCTCACCTTCCGCACCTCCCCGGCCCTATAAAAGGGGTCAATGCGCTACCAGCGTAGCTCCCCGCACCGAGCTCGCCGCCGCTCTGCTCCTCTGCTCTCGCATCACACGTCGCCGCTCGGACCCCTACCACCCCGCACCTCACCGCCGCCTTCGCAAGCTCTACCACAACCATGCGAAGCTCACCACCCCCTCCATTGGCTGCTCGAAGCACTGCCGGCTCCAAAACGCTGATGAACCGCCGCCACACCCGAGCTTTCGTCCTCATGCCCGTTCCACCTTCGCCAAGCCCCACAGTGAGCCAGCACGCCTCCCCGGCCACTTCTAGCCCTTGGTTAAACCCTAGGTTCACTGGAATCGCAATCGCCCTGCCGCCAGCCGTCATAGGGGCCTAGTTGTAGAACCTAAGCGCAGATCTGTGAATGTTTGTCCTAGGGCCTATCTGTAAATGTGCCACGGCTTTATCTATTTTAAATGGTTTAAATTGAACTCAACTTTGGAAATGCACAGAAAAATCCAGAAAAATCAGAAAAATGCGAAATCAACTTTGTTGAACTCAGTGTGATGTGTAGTTCCATAGAAAAATAACTTTACCCATGTTACTATTAGAAATAATTCTCTATAATTTTATTTCTTATTTATTCCTTTTAAATCATAGTAAAACATAGAAAAATGTAAAAATAACAAAATCACCTCGGAGATGTTTGTTGCAGTGAGAAGAACCTTGGAAAAATGCATTGCAGCCCAGTTTGAATCTTTAAATCACAGTTTAACTTCTATCTATGAAATCAATTGTTAAATTTATCTTTTTACCTAGAGATTAATCCAGAGCAGCGAAAAATGTGAATCCACTTGGAGTAGTCTAGTTTTGAAGTATAGGTCTTAGAACAAATATGAAACCATGGTTGACACTTAATAAAACACACTTTCCATTTTATGGAAAGATAAATAAGGGATATATGTGGAAAATAGTTGTCCTTCCTAAAAATCATGAACAATTCACCAAAGTCTCTGTCATACACTTTCAACCCACTGCTAAAGTTTCACCCTTAGAATCATTGTAGATTTGGAGATAAAAATAGTTAAGTACATGCTACCTTTGGGTAATAAAATAATTTTAATTATTTTTGTACTAATCCAATGGATCCCACATTTTTACAGTAACTCAGTGATAGCATGATTGAGATACTGCTAAATTCTTAGTATCATATGATGCTGTTTGAATATGGAAAAAAAATTGGAAAATGAATCGGTTTAAATGTATAGAAGAAAACGTTAAGTCCTAGTAAGGTTAAATGGTAATTTATGAAAGAGGTACAGAAAAATATTCAGGAACAGGATAACTTTCCAAATGAACCTTGAACAACCCTAAAGTGACCCCACCTTCCTTGTGAGGTCTAAATTGTAAAAACCTTAAATGTGTACATAATCACCATCAAGGTCAACCCCGAGTTTTATACCACAACATACCTTACTTCATGAAGAAAATGAAAGTCTAGAACCTTGTTTAGGTGATTGTGGTCGAAATGCAACTTACACTTCAACAATAGTTCATGTCTTGCATCCTGCATGTGGAAGCATGGAAAATTGAACTATTTGCATATGCATATCGTGTAGAAGTTAATATCACCGACAGAACCTACGAGCTCCACCCCATGCTGGAAGAGGAACCTGCCGCAGAGCTACATCACATGGAAGCTGAGCCTGAGCCAGATCAAGACCCCGAAGACCACCTAACTTTCCATGAACCTGAAGGCAAGCCCCGGTGCATGCTTCCCTATTTTAAAATTATACAATATGTTGATGCTTATGATTATGCATTTACGTTTATAGGAGTTGATTGAAACCATAGATGCATAAAACTTAGTACCTTGATCTGAACACTAGTTGCTAAAGTCAAGTAGCTACAATACTTAATAGGACACGGTAAACGTCGAGTGATTGCCTGTCACTCGCGAGCTATAGGAGTTGATTGATTTACTTATGATATAACCATAAGGATGATGGACAGGGCCGGGCTTATTGTTCGGTATTGGGTGGTTTGCCCCGTCTGTCTACTAATGAACTTGCTAAGGTCAAAATGTGTCAGCGTTCGTGATCAAGTGTTTGAAAGTACTATTCTCATACCTAGTACGGGATGGGGAAGCCTAATACCTAATTGAACTGGGACGTGGCTTATATTCCTGCTATCCTTGGAATGTTGTTCCCATGGTGCATCATGTGGGTGCAACTGCGGTCACAGTACGACAGAGATCGGGACTGTGGAGCATTGCATGCTAAAGGAAGTTTGGACCTGACACGTACCTAGGGATCGATGGGGACGGTTGACAAGTGAAGCGACCCTTTGTGGTGCGCGGATGTCATGGGATTAGGTTCGTCATGCATGGTTAATAAATTTGAATCGATTTATCTACCTCTCACAGTTTAGGACTACTTGATCGCTATGCTGCACTGAGTAAAAATGAAACATGATGGAAATATTAAACTTGATGCTTGTCATTAATTGTTTGAAAACTATGTTTGCTTAGTATAAGTTGTTAATATATACTGGTTAATGAACTTAGAACCTAACCTAAAATATTGAAAGTTAGGATCAACATTAGTCGCTTTTGGCAAAAACAAACTCACAGCCAAAGAGCCTGCATGTCTAGAAGTAGTGGTGTAGCAACCACTATCGGGTCAATCTTGCCGAGTATTAGTTGCTCACCCTTGCTTGTGGTATAACTTTTAAGGTAATGTCGATAGTTTGACTACTAGCGTCACTTGGCCTACCTAGCTCTCTCCGGGTTGGATGGTCAAGTGGGATCCCTCCTCGAACGACATGGACAGGGGTCATTCATATCATGGTCGGCTTAGCCATGGTATTATGTATCGACGTTTAGCTTCCACATATTTTACTTCTTCTTCATTTACAACCTTGCAAACTCTGTCTGAATTTTGAAAACTCTGATGTAATAAAATGTTGAACTATGTTAGTGTGTTGGGAATGTTGTAGTCTCTGTAACCACTCACCTTCGTGTGAGCAAAGCTTCTCGATCCTGAGTATGTGGTTTATCGGATGAAATCCGACGGACACCATACCACTCCCAGTTGGCTTGTTTAAAGTGCATGATCGCATGTTAGGCGACTGAAGTGCATTTTAGTCAAGTTAATTTGGGTGGTTCCGCCACAGCTGGCATCAGAGCTCGAAGCATGGAATAAAACACCCTTTTCCGAATAAAACTTGCAAGAAACTAGTTTGAAAAATTTATAAGTTCATTAAGGATGAACTTAGTACGAGAAGCCCTAGGGGAATTTTTGGGTTATTTAAGGTGGCTATGAACTATTGGTTATTTATATTGACTTCCAGCACTTTCCGCCCACGTTTATCATACATGTGCAGAGTTCTGCATCGTGAGTATGCAAAGGGTGATAGGATTCGATTCCAACGAACTTATCAGCATGATTGTTTTTGCCCACATTTATTACATGTGCGCAAGGTTCCGTATGTTAAATCATGTGAAGGGTGGTATGGTTCGATTCTAGCGAGCCTATCATCACGATTGTTCGTCCACGTCTATTATACGTGTGCAAGATTCTGTACCACAAGTATGCAAAGGGTTATATGGTTCTATTCAAAAGGTCCTATTTCCACGGTTGTGTTCAGTTTACTTCAGCTCTGTTCCTGAAAATTCCAGCATGTACCACTTGTTAAAACCTAAGCTTATCACCCTGTTAAGATCTGTTTTAGCTCCACCTTTGAATACAAAACTTGTCACACACTACCTAAAGAATGTGCTGGTAAAATTTGAGAAATTTTGGATGAATACTTGCTGAGTTATGACTTTTCCTCTTACTTACCAGAAATCTGTTTTAGATTTTCGAGTATTGATTCCATTTCTCACTTGTCCCTTTTTGTTCTAGATGGCCGACCCCGTGTACATCATTGTTGGCGTGGACGGCACGTCGCACTTGACGTGCCTCCACTTTTGAGGTTTTCCCGCCATCTTGTGGGATACTTTGCACTCGTTTGGGTACCCATCATCGCCCATCTTTGCGGGATGTGTGTACCAGGACCACAGGATACCTCAGAGCTACGTGCACATAAAGGTGCCCCTACCCCCTGAGCAGCTGCAGTGGCCATCTTTGGAGGTCATGGCTAATGGGCATACACTCGAGGACACGTGGGAGTCCGCAGCACTACGGGCATTGACATTGTTTTGCAAGTAGCATCCTCTTGAGATCGTATTGGACCCGATCGGCTTGTTCCCCACTAGGGACAAGAAGGATGCGGATTGGTTGGACCGCATGGATAACATGGATTTGTTGGGTATCTTGGACCCACAGCGCACGATCTTTACTTCAGCCTGCTGCATGAATGTGCTCTACCGGATGATCGCGATGCAGAGTAGAGCTATGGCTACCTTGACTGGATTGGTAGTGGCCAATTAGGTTGCCCTCACCACCGTGCAGAACGGAATGGTGGATCTGTCACTTGAGTTGGTGTAGAAGGAAATTCAAGTTTCTGATATGCAGATCTAGATCACTGAGTTAGAGGAGGAAATAGAGGACATGGAGCATCACATGGAGTTGTTGGCTGATCAGTTCTATGATGTGAACATGGAGTTGGCAGATGCTAATGAGCATCTACAGGAGCACCACGCTGAGCTTGATGCTATCCATGCCTTAGAGGTTCAACAGGGTGAGCCCGTGGCTTAGGAGGAGGAGCCCGAGAAGATCGAGGGCTTTTCGAGCATGGATTTGAGGAGATCACACCACAGTCCCGAGTTGGCAACGCTCCCTCTCCTGCACTTAGCTTTGCCTCCGTAGGCAACCTCGACGACTTCTAGATGTGTCGTTATGTCTTGAGTAGTTTCTTTTGTTTTACTCCTCGGTGACCTATATTTTTGGCTGGTGATGTAATAGGTTAGCCTCGAGTTGAGTACCCTTTGTGTCAAAAACTTGTTGCGAGCATGGATTTGCCGCTGTCATTGGTTAGTTGTAATGTTCGAAAAACTTGGCAGGATTTCAGTGGCTGTTTCTTCTCAGTTTTAACCCTGCCTCCACTCACTTTTGAACTGAGGTTTGAATACCAAAGTTGTGCAAAAACTTGTGTTCTAACTGCTCATAAAATTTCAGCTCCTTTGGATCTGTCAAACTTGTGTTAGAACCACAACTCTGCCGCACAGTTTGCTGAAAAACAGCCCGGACAGCGACTCGTAATCAACCCCGTTTCCTTATGTTTCGGTCAGCAAGCGTCAAACAAAAGTTGTTACGTGTGAAATGTTCTTACCGTTGACCAAAGATGAGAAACACTGTGCATTTGGAAGAAGAGATATGCACCTACTCAATAAAAGACATAATTGCTGTTTTCTCACTATTGGCAAGACAAATGCTTATGATTCAGCACATAATTTTTCCTTGTGATTAAGCAAGCTTTTGAATTATGTGACTAATGAGAAGAAGAAATCTTGCAGATGGTGCATAGTACACGCTTCGGCTTTGTCCCAAGTGGCAGCGAGCAGAGACATGTGCCTCCACCACCTCCGCCTCCCCCGCCCACGCTCGAAGCGATCTTGGCCGCTCAAACTAAGCTGCTGAGGCACATAGCCTAGGGGCAGCAGCAGCAGCCTCAGAGAGGATCAGCAACCTCATGTTGCTCGCTATGAGGACTTTTTGGGAACATAGCCTCCTCTGTTCCATAAGATGGAGGATCCGCTCGACGCCTGGATTCATACCATCGAATCCAAGTTCTCCCTCCTCACTGCGCACTGCCCAGATGAGAACAAGGCTCGGTTCGCAGCACAGCAGCTGCGTGGTTCTGCCCATCTTTGGTGGGACCACTATCACACCATGCTGCCAGCCGACCATGTCGTCAGTTGGGAGGAGTTCAAGACGGCTTTCAGGGGCCATCATATCCCTAAGGGTCTCCTGGAGCGCAAGCTCAATGAGTTCCTAGCTCTTACCCAGGGAAGCCACGATGTCCTACAATACGCGCAGGCTTTCAACGATCTGTGTCACTACACAGGCTATCACGTGGATTCTGACAAAAAGAAGAGGGACCGATTCCATCGAGGCTTGAGTCTTGAGCTCAAGGAAAGGCTGAATCCCATCAAAGTGGATTCTTTCAATGCGTTGGTGAACCTGGCAATCTCCCAGGAGGATTGCATGAAGGCCCTCAAGGCTGCCATGAAGCGGAAGGCTCCAATGCTGTCACCTAGCCCGCCTGCTTGGAAGTTCAGAGTGGTTCCCCCTTCAGCACCTCGTAGGCCAGCGTAGCCTGGGAGATGGGTTGCTCGACCTCCACCATAGGCAGCACCCCGTTTCCCCGGATTCCAACCGCAGGGCCACAGCCTACCCTTCCATCGCCGCTGCGCCCTGCCAATGGAACCACTGTTTCACCTGCGGGAATATGGGACACTTTGCCAAGGACTACCCCCGCAACAAGAATCAACAGCCTGGCCAGTGTAATGCGATGGGAAACAAGGGGAAGAAGCAAAAGGTGTAGATTCGACATGGCAGGTTGAACTTCACCAACCTTGTAGAACTCCCGGAAGGCGCACCAATAATGACGAGTACATTCTCTGTCCATAACCAACCCGTCCTTATTCTGTTTGATTCGGGAGCACCTCATAGTTTTATTGGGACTAAAACTAGTGCTAGATGTGGGTTGAGTTTCTATCACACAAAAGGGTCATATATAATCTCTACCCCGGGTGGGAAAGTAGCCTCATACCAAATGAACCTCAATGTACCTATCAAGTTAGGAAGAACCTTTTTTAAGGAAAACCTCCTTATCCTTGGTTTAGAAGGGGTAGATATTATCTTGGGTATGGATTGGATGACTCGGCATCGAGTGGCACTAGACATCTCTACCCAAGCTGTCCACATGGATTCACCCAGATATGGCAGCTCAACCATACACTTACCCCACCGAGAGTGCATAAATTCTTGTGCCTATCCAGTGGTTGAAACTCGATTGGAAGACATCCCGGTGGTATGCGAGTATACCGATGTATTTCCAAATGACTTGCCGGGTACGCCGCCAGATAGAGGTATCGAGTTTGCTATTGAGTTGCAACCAGGCACGGCACCGATTTCAAAGATACCATATCGGATGCTACCCACAGAGCTGGCAGAACTAAAAATCCATTTACATGAATTGTTGGAAAAGGGTTTCATTTGCCTAAGTACATCACCTTGGGGCTGTCCAGCTTTATTTGTGAAAAAGAAGGACGAGAGTTTGCGCATGTGTGTGGAGTACCGACCTCTCAGTGCAGTGAAAATAAAGAATAAGTATCAGTTGCCTCGCATTGATGTTTTGTTCGATCAATTAGCTGGAGCCAGAGTATTCTCCAAGATTGATCTTCGCTCCGGCTACCATCAGATCAAGATCCGACCATGCAATATTCCCAAGACTATCTTCTCTACACGGTATGGACTTTACGAGTACCTTGTTATGTCATTTGGGCTCACTAATGCGCGGGCTTATTTCATGTAACTCATGAATTCGGTGTTCATGCTCGAGTTTGGCAAATTCGTCATGGTATTCATCGACGATATCCTGTTATACTCAAAGAATGAGGAGGAACATGCAGAGCATCTTCGCATTTTTCTTCAACACTTGAGAGATCACCAACAGTATGCACAATTCTCCAAGTGCGAATTTTGGCTGGATAGTGTTAAATTCTTGGGACACACTATATCCAGCGATGGCATAGCAGTGGACCCAAGCAAAGTGCAAGAAGTGATGGACTGGAAGCCACCCACTTTAGTTCATCAAATTCGAAGCTTTCTCGGCCTAGCAGGCTATTACCAGCGATTCATTCCGGATTTTTCAAAGATAGCTAAGCCTATGACTGAATTATTGAGATAGGGAGTCAAATTTGTGTGGAATGACAAATGTGAAGAAGCTTTCCACACATTCAAGAGATTATTGACCTCCGCACAAGTTCTAGCTCAGCCAGACACAACTAAGCCGTTCGACGTTTATTATGATGCCTCTGCACTGGACTTGGATGTGTTCTTATGCAAGACAACCGAGTCATTGCCTACACCTCACAAGCGTTACGACCACATGAGCTGAATTATCCTACACATGACCTTGAGTTAGCAGCAGTTATATATGCTTTGAAGATATGAAGACACTATCTAATGGGGACTCATTGTAATATCTATACGGATCATAAGATCCTCAAATATATCTTCACTCAAGCTGATCTTAACATGCATCAAAGTAGATGGTTAGAGCTAATCAAGGATTATGATTTGGAAGTGCATTATCACCCCGGCAAAGCAAATGTGGTTGCGGATGCTATCAGTCGCAAGGCCCATTGCAACTGCTTGTCGGCAACCAACTTCGCCGAGACGTTATGTCATGAGATGGGAAAACTCAACTTGGAAATTGTTTCCTATGGCACGTTAAGTCATATATCCATCGAACCTACACTACATGATCAAATAGTTATAGCCCAGTTAACGGATAAGGAAGTTAAGCTCATCAAGAAAAAGCTAGCAGAAAAGGATGAGGGCTATAAATATTTTTGATAAGATTGGCAAGGAGTCGTATGGTACCATGATCAATTGGTTGTACCGAATGCTACCAACCTCCATAAGCAAATCCTGGATGAAGCACATCTCTCTAAATTCTCAATTCACCCCGGTAGTACCAAGATGTACCATGATCTCTGACAAAATTTCTGGTGGAGTGGAATGAAGCCAGATATTGCACGTTATGTCTCGAAATGCGACACATGTCAACGAGTCAAAGCAAGCCACTTGAATGTAGGTGGCACTCTACAACTGCTACCTATTCCCTCGTGGAAGTGGGAGGACATAAGCATGGACTTCATAGTCGGATTGCCTAATACCTCTCGCAAGCATGATTCCATATGGGTTATAGTGGATAGACTTACCAAGACAGTGCATTTCCTTCCTGTACACACCACTTACACCACATAGAAGTATGCGGAGCTGTATCTTGACTGAATTGTTTCCCTACAAGGTGTGCCAAAAACGATCATCTCGGATCAAGGTATTCACTTTGCAGCATGCTTTTAGGAACAATTACAATCTTCACTTGGCACTAAGCTAATTCGTAGCTCAACGTATCACCCTCAGACAGATCGACAAACTGAGAGGGTAAATCAAATATTGGAAGATATGCTACGTGCTTGTGTCATCCATTATGACAATAGCTGGGATAAATGTTTGCCTTTGGCAGAGTTCTCATACAACAATAGCTACCAAGCTAGCTTGAAGATGGCACCTTTCGAAGCCTTGTATGGTCGTAGATGTCAAACTCCGCTAAGTTGGTCCCAAGCAGGAGAAAGAACGGTCTATGGACCCGACCTAGTGGCTGAAGCGGAAGAGAAGGTGAGGATTATCCGGGAAAACCTTAAAGCCGCTCAGCCCTGACAGAAGAGCTATTCCGATAAAAGGGGGAGGCCTATACTGTTTGATCTTGGTGATCATGTATACCTCGGAGTGTCCCCGACCAAGGGTGTACAACATTTTGGAATTAAAGGAAAGCTAGTTCCCCGCTATATTGATCCATATGAGATTGTGGAAATTTGTGGACCCGTAGCGTATCGGATTAAACTCCCTGAGAAGCTTGCAACGATACATGACATTTTCTATGTCTCGCAACTCAAGAGGTGTTCGAGTTCCAACAGAAATTCTTGCACATGAGGAATTGGAAATCGAACCTAATTTATCTTACGAGGAGTATGCGATTAAAATCCTCAACTGGAAGGAAAGACACACTCGAAGACAAGTGGTGAGAATTTTCAAAATTCAGTGGAGTAATCCTACGAAAGATGAAGCGACATGGGAAACAGAGGAGTACCTCAATGCTAACTTTCGTGATTTTCTTTTCGATCAGGGAGGTATGTTGCACAAACCACACTAGCCTTTCTTCACTTGAATCTCGGGGCAAGATTCCTTGGAGGGGGGTAGGCTGTAACAACTCTACTTAAGCTAAACTTGGTTAAGCTAGAATAGGAAGCTTAGACACTAGGTTAGGAAGTGAAAGGTCCTTTTTGCCCTTAAAAGCTCAAATTTGGGATACACACATCCCAAAACCATAACAAAATAGCTACGACTCTGATATCACTGTTGGGATAAGAGGTAGGCTACGCTAGCACAAAATAAAATTTTTCTACCGCGTAAACCAGGAAAACTGCCGTATATGGATCACGGGATTACCACTAGATGCGCAAATGTGGAAGTTAATGAAGCGCGTTGGGGTAGTGTAGTCAATCACACATCAACGTCGAGCAGCTCCTCAGCAGCTCGTCCACATGCAGCAGCGTCCTCCTCGTGCACCGACTCATCACGTTCCTCATCGGCTCGTCAGGTTCCTCATCGGAGCTCTCATGCGGCGGCTCATCCAAGTGCTACAAATGCAACACCTCCAAGGTATCCGCACATGCAGGGAGGAAGCGTCGTAAGCCGGATTGCTAGATCCGCGAGTGCAACAAGGCAAGGGCGTGGGAGGTGCGGCTGTTGCTAGTGCGAAAAAGGATTAAACCCTATTGCGCTCCCACACCCCTCAATATATAGGGGTTCCTAACATGCCTTTAGGTCTGAGGCCCATTAGTACTGCTAAACCTGGTCCAATTCAGTCATATCTGTTGGGGGGAAATATTAACGACCTCCTTATGCCCCTTAAACAGCAATCATAAAGGCTCGGGCCCACCTGCGGTAATAGCGATCCCCGCCGACCCGGCATGGGCAAGGAGCATTCCACTCCACCTCGCCCGACCCAAGGACCCGGGGTCAGACATGCCCGACCCCTCGCTGGCGAAACTCCGCCTCGCCCGACCCACGGTCCCAGGGTCGGATGTGCCCGACCCCTCGCCACAAGGCTCTGCCTCACCCGACCCCGGGCGTAGGGGGTCGGACTCATCCGGGCCCACAAGACAAGGATCCGCCTCGGGTGTAGACTAGCAGACGAGGGCGCGGATCTCGTGGGCCCCCACCAATCTCGCCATAAATGTGCCGCGGCTCTGGCGCGCAGAAAGGCGCCCACACTCCTCGACGTGACCCGCCACAAGTACCCGGGCGGAACACTGTAGCCACAATCGCACAGGCTACAGCGGCCGCGGCCTCCCCTGTTTGTCGTAGGGCACTCATTGCATGCGTCCCCCGGCAAAGGAGGGAGCGCTGCCCATTCTCGCGATCAGCCTGTCCGTACTCCACGGACAGCACGCAGGACTACAGGGGTCAGCCGTCCCCCACGACGCGCATGGTTGTGGCGGCCAAACATCATCATCATGCTTGGCGGCGACGGTCGACCGAAGGATCATCGACTGGATCCGACGGCAGCCGCCCCCCTCCGGCGGCCACGCTGACGGGAGACAAAGGCCAGAGCGGAAGGCAGCGGCACGGGGACTCGGACCTTTTCCCTATATTTTACTTTACTTAGCTCATCTCTTTTACTCCTCCATGCACCTGGCTCATCTGTAACCCCTGAGCCCTCCTTGCGCTATAAAAGGAGAACCAGGGGGCCCAAGACAGGAGGGACTCTCAAGCCAACAGAACCCACACCCTCTCCTCACGAGCATCAGTGCACACCCAAGAGACTTGGGACCAGCTCCCTCTCTCGCCTGTTTGTAACCCCTACAACAAACCCCACGTGAGTAACACGAGCAGCTCCTCATACTGGACGTAGGGTTATTCCTGCCCAAACCAGTCTAACCCCGTGTCCTTTCACGCCATCATCCGAAGCCTTGCGTGCATAAAAGAAATTTACTTGTTGTAGTCTTGATCCGCTAATCTCGACAACGACAGTTGGCGCATCAGGTAGGGGACCTTTGCGCGTGCATCACCGGCTTCGGATGGCCAACTACGATACCAGATTTGCTCCCGGCTCCCTCGTCCGCTTCGGGAGCTTGGATTTCCTCGCCATGGGGGAGGGAATTGAGCTGATCCCTCTCCTTGTCCTGCCCGCTCGCCCCGTCATCCCCTGCTCCGCTGCCGGGATAGTGGCGAGCGGCCGGTCGCGCGCCACAGGGCCCCCATCGGAGGAGTGGCCCTTCGGGCTACGCAATGCCGGGGTGACCTACGGTCGTCTCTTGGCGCGGTCCATGATCGTGCCTCCCGCGAGCAACGAGTTCGTGGGGGTGGCAAGGACAGCCTCTGATGCCGGCTCCGACAATGGGAGCCACCATCCCTCGCGAGAGTGCTTCATGGCCGACGTACACTCCGAGGGATCCAACAACAACAGCACCGCAAGGAGGCAGCGTACTCCCCCACCTCATGCCGCAGCCACAACCGGGGCCCTTGCCAGGGTCCCAGAACGGCCACGTCTGCCGGAGCCGCGCGCGCGCCCATTCAGGAGGTCGAGTGCCCCCGCAATGAAGGCGCGGCACGCCAACGGGCGCGCGACGTCCAGTGGCATATCTGCATGGACGAGGATCGCCCTCAGATCTTTGCCCGTGCTAGCTAGAACATTGCCGCAGTGGTGGCCCTACTCCGACGACCCCCCGAGCCGGCGACACCCGAAGAGCATCAAGCGCACCAAGAGGTGCGCAACCTGCTCGAGTGCGCCGCCATCCAGCAGGAGGAGAGCTCCGCGTCCCGGTGATGCCGGCACAATGCCAGCAGGGCAGCACCCATCGCGCCTCCCGAAAGGTGCGGGGAGTCTGTCCACCAGCCTCCCCTCAGAGGGAACCGGGCCGCGCCTGCTCGACGGACACCGCCGCCCGCAGGAGGCGGAGCCCAGTCCGTCCACCGGCGTGTTGGTCCCTTTCACGATGCCCGCAACACTCTGGACGCGCGGAGGCATTCCTGCATGAACATAAAGGATGGAGTGGACCGCGGCTACCACATCCACCATGGTGGCCGCTACGACAGAGAAGAAGATCGCAGTCCGAGCCCCGACCCAGCGGGGCCTAGGGCCTTCTCCGCACGTATCCTGAACGTGCTGTTCCCAACGCGCTTCAGGCAGCCCACGAATGTGGCCAAGTACTCCGGGGAGACGAATCTCGGGCTTTGGCTCAGTGACTATCGGCTTGCATGTCAGGCCGGTGGGGCGGATGATGACCTGTTCATCATTCACAATCTCCCGCTGTTTATGGCCAACTCGGCGCGAGCCTGGCTGGAACACATCCCCTCAGGTCAGATTCGTAACTGGAACAACTTGAAGGAGATCTTCATGGGGAACTTCCAGGGCACGTACATGCGCCCTGAAAACTTCTGGGACCTCCGGAGCTACCACCAGGGGTCGAACGAGTCTCTTCGGGACTACATCCAACATTTCTACAGGAAGCGCACCGAGCTCTCCAACGTCACGGACGCCGATGTCATCGGAGCTTTCCTGGCAGGAACCTCCTGCCGGCACTTGGTCCACGAGCTGGGATGCAGGGGCCCATGGACTATGGAGGAGCTCCTCAACATCGCCACTAGCTTCACCTCGGGCGAAGAGGCCGTCGGGGCGATCTTTGATCGTTCCGAGGGCAAGGCGAAGCGGGAGGAGGACGCTGACGAGGGCACCTCCAACCGCCAACAAAAGAAGAAGAACAAGTAGCGGCGCGAGGCTCCCATCATGGCCGTTGCTGAGCGCAAGCGGGGACAGCCACCCCCTGAGGGCACCCCCAGCTTCTTCGACAAGCTACTCGAGGGACCGTGCCCGAACCACGAGTTCCCCGCTAAGCACGCCTACAAGGACTGCAACCTCATGAAGAGGTATTTTGTAGGCAACCCAGTGAAGGGCGATTGGAGACAGAAGCCCAAAGAGGAGAAGAAGGATGGTGAGGAGAAGGAAGACGGCTTCCCCAACGTGGACGGCTGCTTCATGATCTTCGGTGAGCTGACGGCTTACAACTCCAAGCGTCGCCAAAAGCTGGAATGCCGCAAGGTCTACGTGGCCGAATTCGCTACCACGACTTTCCTCAACTGGTTGAGATCCGCCATCACCTTCAACCAATCCAACCACCTGGGGCGTGTCCTGCAGCTAGGATGCTACCCGCTTGTCGTTGACCCATCATCGGCAGAAAGCGCCTCACCAAGGTGCTCATGGACGGGAACAGCGGCCTCAACATCCTCTACGCCAAGACTCTCGACGCCATGGGGATCGACCGCTCCCACCTCCATCCCAGCGAGGTGCAGTTCCACGGCATTGTGCCAGAAAAACGGGTGATGCCTCTCGGGCAGATCGATCTGCCCGTCACTTTTGGGACTCCTTCCAACTACAGGAAGGAGACCCTCACCTTCGAGGTGGTTGCTTTCCGCGGGACCTACCATGCCATCTTGGTGCGACCATGCTACACCAAGTTCATGACCATCCCCAACTACACCTACCTCAATCTCAAGCTGCCAGGGCCCAACGGTGTCATCACCGTTGGCACGTCTTTCCAAAAGGCGTACGAGTATGATGTAGAGTGCTGCAAGTACGCCGCAACCATCACTTGCGTGGAGGATCCCGCGGTCCGGCTCACGGAGAGTGCCGAGGACCCGCTCGATTCCAAGCAGTCTGCCACCTCCTTCAAGGCCACCGAAGGCATCAAAGAGGTCCCCCTCAACCCCAGCAGTTCTAACAGTAGGACCGTACGGATAGGCGCTACCCTATCTCCCAAATAGGAAAGCGCGCTCGTCAACTTCCTCCACGCGAACAGTGACGTTTTCACATGGAAACCCTCGGACATGCAAGGCATCGCGAGGGAAGTCGCCGAGCACTCCTTGAACATCAAGGCCGGCTCCAAATCGGTGAAACAAGGATTGCGTCGCTTCAACGAGGAGAGGTGCAAGGCCATCGGCAAGGATCTCCAGAAGCTTTTGGCGGCCGGATTCATCAAGGAAGTGTACCACCCCGAGTGGTTAGCTAATCCTGTTCTTGTACAAAAGAAGAATGGGAAATGGAGGATGTGTGTTGATTATACAGGTCTCAACAAGACATGTCCAAAGGACCCATTTCCTTTGCCACGTATAGATCAAATAGTCGACTCAACCGCAGGGTGCAAAACCCTTACCTTCCTTGACACGTATTCCGGCTACCATCAAATCGCAATGAAAGAGTCCGACCAGCTCGCGACCTCTTTCATTACCCCTTTCGGCCCCTATTGCTACGTTAAGATGCCGTTCAGCCTCAAAAACGCATGGGCTACGTTCCAGCGATGCATGCTTAAGTGTTTCGGGGACCTCATCGGGCGAACTGTTGAAGCTTACGTAGATGACATCGTAGTCAAGTCCAAGAAGGGTGACCAACTCATCCCCAACCTTGAGCTAGCCTTCGAAAGGCTGAGAGACAAACGCATCAAACTCAACCCTAAAAAGTGCGTTTTTGGGGTTCCGAGGGGCATGTTGCTTGTCTTCATCGTCTCTGTGCGTGGCATCAAAGCCAATCCGGAGAAAATAGCGGCCATCAGCAATATGGGGCCGATCCGAAACATAAAGGGAGTTCAGCGCATCACGGGATGTCTTGCAGCCCTGAGCCGCTTCATCTTGCACCTCGACGAATGGGGGCTCCCTCTCTACCGACTCGTGAAGAAAACCGATCGCTTTGTGTGGACCGCCGAGGCCCAGGAGGCACTTGACCGGCTCAAGAACCTCCTGACAAAGGCCCCGATCCTGGTCCCACCAACCGACGGGGAGCCACTCCTGCTCTACATCGCGGCGACCACCAAGGTGGTTAGTGCGGCTCTAGGGGTGGAGCGAGAAGAGGAGGGACACACCCTCAAGGTGCAGCGCCCGGTGTACTTCAGCAGCAAGGTCTTGTCCGAGTCCAAGGCCAGCTACACTCAGATCCAGAAGCTCATCTACGTAGTCCTCATCATGAAGAGGAAGTTGTGCCACTACTTCACCTCCCACCCAGTGACAGTCGTCTCATTGTTCCCCCTCGGCGAGGTGATCCGGAATCAGGACGCCACAGGACGGATCACGAAGTGGGCGCTCGAGCTTATGGACCAGGGCATCACCTACGCCCCCCAAACAGCCTTCAAGTCCAAGGTACTCGCCGACTTTGTTGCAGAGTGGATAGAGATCCAGATGCCATCAGCGCCAGAGAAGCAGGAGTACTGGACAATGTACTTCAACGGGTCACTGATGAAAGCTCGTGCCAGAGCGGGTCTGGTCTTCGTCTCCCCCCTCGGCGTGCACATGAGGTACATGATCCACCTCCACTTCCCTGCATCTAACAATGTCGCTAAGTACGAGGCTCTCCTCAATGGGCTCCGCATCACCATCGAACTGGGCATCCGGCGGCTGGACATCTGAGGCGACTCTCAGCTAGTCATCGAGCAAGTCATGAAGGAGTGGAGCTGCCATGACCCCAAGATGGCGGCGTATTGCAGCGAAGTCCGCAAGCTCGAGGACAAGTTCGATGGACTGGAACTCAACCACGTCGCAAGACGTTTCAACGAGGCAGCGGACGAGCTGGCAAAGGCAGCTGTTGGAGGTATGCCCTAGAGGCAATCATAGAGATGATGATATTCCATTTGTATCCATGATTTATATTGTGTTCCTTGAATATTCATTAAAGGTTACTTGAATTGATTTGCAATTATGTGAATTGTATGTGAAACTCTTTACTTGTATGGTTATTCTAAACTTGTCCCTAATCGGAGTTCATGTGAGGACACACATGAATATTAGACTAGCACATGTATTAGTTGATGACTACGTTTCACAAGTCATGGAAATGGAGATGTTAAACTAATAATGTGGGCACATGTGGAGACATGTGCTAGGACTGACCCAACACGAGAAGTAGTTCTCTCTTTACACAACATGTACGCTTTGTCCTTAGACCTGAGATTGTCGCATGTACTCAAGATGTGGATCGAATTACTTAGGGGCTATCAAACACTACACCGTGACGGGGTAGTTAAAAAGGTAGCTTTTGGGTTTGTCAAGAAGATGCTGTGAGACATGGTCAATCAAGATGGGATTTGCCCCTCTCTGATTGAGAGTGTATCTCTGGGCCCCTCGAGTGATCGGATTCGAAAATGCATGGCCATGCTACGTACGATTAAGAGTTAACCTACAAAGGGATTCCGAATCACAGGATCGAGAAAGAGCGGTCGGCTTGAAGCTAGACCAAATATCGTGAGGCAAAGGGAATAGGATGTACATAATGTTGTGATGGTTCGTCTGATATGATCTTCGTGTGCGTATAGGAGTTGGCATGTCTTGCTAGAGGCCGCTACCGACTATTGGGCCGAGTAGGAGTACTCGGGCCATGTCTATACATATTCGAACCCATAGGGTCACACACTTAAGGGGATGGAAGCTCAATTCGGATATGATCCGAGTTAGATTAGGTTTAGAAGTACTAATGGGCCTCGGACCTAGAGGCCCATCAGGAACCTCTATAAATAGAGCGGTGGGGGCGCCCTAGGGTTTACACCTTTTTGGCGAAACAAATCTGTCGTGCCTCCCACGCCCTCGCCTGTTGCAACTCGCGGATCTAGCAGTCTAGCTTGCGACGCTTCCTCCCTGCACATGTGGATACCTTGGAGGTGTTGCACTTGCAGCACTTGGACAAGCCGCCGCCGAGCTACGACGAGCCGCCGACGAGCCACAACGAGCCGACGACGAGCCGCGGCACGAGGACGACCTTGCTGCACGTGGACGAGCTACTGAGGTGCTGCTCGACGTCAATGTGATTGACTACGTTTGACTACACTGATCTTCTTCGCTGCCCCGACACGATTCTACATCTTCTGCACCAATGCGTCGAGTGGTAATCCCAAGATCCATATACGGTAGTTTTCCTGGTTTACGCGGTAGAAATTTTTTGATTTGCGCTAGCGTAGCCTACCTCGTAGCCCAACACTGGTATCAGAGCCGTAGCTATTTAGTTTTGGATTCAGGATGTGTGCATATGGAGATATGCGAGTTTTCAGTTTGATCTATGTCCTAGTTTCATGTTCCTGCTGCAATGGTTGTGTAACGACATACTCCTACCGATCGGGTTTTCGCCATCGGAGTTAAGTGATACACGTAATGCCAGTTGCACTGAGTGAAGATCAATGTGATTGGTCAAATCGAGATCTAGGTTCATACGCCAAGCACATGAGATGTGCAATAGTAGATTGGATCTACTACCGAGTCGGGATTTTGCCGAGTGCGTGTGCTTCAGTAAATCAGCCGTAACTTTTCAGTACGATCTCGGATCGGGGCGAATTTTATATAAAAATTGATCTAAAGAAAAAGTTACACATGAAATTCAACAGCGTTGCTGTTTTTGGCAAAATTAGATTTCCCAAATTCGGCTTGGAAAATGGAGTTTCGGACCTCTGAAGTTTGCAGGATGTATGGATCTTGTGATTAGTATGATCCCCTTGTGTATGTGATGCATGTGTGTAACTCATTCGTGACCTGCGTGTCGCGCGTACAGCAACACAGCTGGAGCCATATGTGTTGTCACTTTAATGTATTTAATGATTTGCGTACCAATCTGTGATGATCCAAGCAACTATGTAATCTTCATTACTAGCTATTAGGAGCAATAGCATGTACTAGTTCTTGGAGGACTCATCACCAGAAGGATGGCGCACATGGAACATGGAGATGGAGATCACCATGGTGAACAGGTTCTGTGGAGATGGAGATCACCATAAGAAAACGGGCCATACTATGTCACAACTGTGTGCATGATGTTCTTTATGTTTTACTTCCTACATGATGTGATATTAGAAGTAGAACGATCCCTCACAAAGTTTAAGTTAGCTTTCGGGTTTGTCAAGAAGCATGCTGTGAGACATGGTCAATCAAGATGGGATTTACCCCTCTCTGATTGAGAGTGATATCTCTAGGCCGCTCGAGTGATCGGATTTGAAAATGCATGGCCATGCTACGTACGGTTAAGAGTTAACCTACAAAGGGATTCCGAATCACAGGATCGAGAAAGAGAGGTCGGCTTGAAGCTAGACTAAATATCATGAGGCAAAGGGAATAACATGTACATAATGTTGTGATGGTTCGTATGATATGATCTTCATGTGAGTAGAGGACTTGGCACGTCTTGCTAGAGGCCGCTACCGACTATTGGGCTGAGTAGGAGTACTCGAGCCATGTCTATACGTATCCGAACCCATAGGGTCACACACTTAAGGGGCTGGAAGCCCAATTCGGATATGATCCGAGTTGGATTAGGTTTAGAAGTACTAATGGGCCTCGAACCTAGAGGCCCATCAGGAACCTCTATAAATACAGGGGTGGGGGCGCGCTAGGGTTTACACCTTTTTGACGAAACAAATCTGTCGCGCCTCCCACGCCCTCACCTGTTGCAACTCACAGATCTAGCAGTCCGGCTTGTGATGCTTCTTCCCTGCACGTGTGGATACCTTGGAGGTGTTGCACCTGCAGCACTTGGACGAGCCGCCAACGAGCTACGACGAGCCGCGGACGAGCCACGACGAGCCGACGACGAGCCGCGGCACGAGGACAACCTTGCTGCACGTGGACGAGCTGCTGAGGTGCCGCTCGACGTCGACGTGATCGACTACGTTCAACTACACTGATCGTCTTCGCTGCCCTGATGTGATTCTACATCTTCCACTAAAAGTGCGTCGAGTGGTAATCCCGTGATCCATATACGGCAGCTTACCTTGTTTACATGGTAGAAATTTTTTTATTTGCGCTAGCATAGCCTACCTCGTAGCCTAACAGCGGCATTTGGCGGAAAGCCCATCCCCGATGGCGTCTTCATCAGTGACCAATACAAGCCATCAATCCATTACAAGGAGCCGGGAAGGGTCGGTGACACGCCACCTATCCCGGACTCGGGCGCCGACCCAGGAGAGGTCGGCAACATGCCACCTGTCCCGGACTCGAGCGCCGACCCTGGAAAGGTCGGCAACTTGCCACCTGTCCTGAACCCGGAGGCTGATCCCTCTTACCCTGAGGTCATGGAGATTGACACGAACCCAGCAGAGGGGCCTGACCCCCCGCTTGACTGGAGAGCCCCGTACCTCGACTACCTCATCCGCGAGTTGCTCCTAACAAACAAGACGGAGGCACGAAGAATTGCATGCCGTGCCAAATCCTTCGTCATTGTCGACCAGGAGCTATACAAGTGGAGTCACACTAGCATCCTCCAGCGCTGCATCCTGATCGAGCAGGGAAAGGAGTTGATACAGGACATCCACACCGGGGCCTGCTGTCACCATGCCGCACCAAGAACCCTCATCGGGAACGCCTTCCGATAGGGCTTCTACTGGCCGACGGCGGTCGCCGACGCCACCCACATGGTGCACACCTGTGAAGGGTGCCAGTTCTTCGCGCACCAAACCCATCTGCCCGCCCAGGCACTCCAGACCATCCCCATCATGTGGCCCTTCGCGGTCTAGGGACTGGACCTCATCGGGCCCTTCAAGAAGGCGCCTGGGGGCTTCACCCACTTGCTTGTTGCCGTCGACAAGTTCTCCAAGTGGATCGAGGCACGATCGGTCGCGCAAATCAAGTCCAAGCAGGCGGTACATTTCTTCACAGACATCATCCATCGCTTCGGAGTCCCCAACTCCATCATCACGGACAACGGCACGCAGTTCACCGGGAAGAAGTTCCTCAAGTTCTGCGACGACCACCACATCCGAGTGGACTGGTCGGCCGTGGTGCATCGTCGCATGAACGAGCAGGTTGAGCAGGCCAACGGTATGATACTCTAGGGTCTCGGGCCGCGGATTTTCGACAGCCTCAAAAAGTTCGACGGCCGATGGGTCGCGAAGCTCCCCGCGGTCCTATGGAGTCTGAGGACGACCCCTAGTAGGGCAACTGGCTTCACCCCGTTCTTCATGGTCTATGGGTCCGAGGCTATCCTCCCTACCGACCTGGAGTACGGGTCGCCGAGTATCAGGGCGTACGACGAATAGGGGAACCAAGCATCACTCGAGGACGCGCAAGACCAGCTCGACGAAGCGCGCGATGTGGCCCTACTGCACTTGGCCAAGTACCAGTAAGCCTTACGACGGTACCACAGCCACAAGGTACGAGGCCGAGCCTTCAACGTGGGCGACCTGGTGCTTCGCCTCATCCAAGACAACAGAGGCCGGCACAAGCTGACCCCTCCGTGGGAAGGTCCCTTCATCATCGCGCAAGTACTGCGGCCAGGCACATACAAGCTGGCGACCCCCGACGGGCAGATCTTCATCAACGCTTGGAACATAGAGCAGCTAAGACATTTCTACTCCTAGTTGTTGTTTCCAAGTTTGTACATACATACTTCTGTCACCTTTTAATTCATGGAAAAGGGTAGTTTTGAGTCGATTCCGTTCGAGTTTTGTTGCGAGCTTAGGGATATCCGACCCTAGCTCTGCCCCAGGGTCGCATGTCCCTCGGGGGCTATCAGGGGCTCTAGCCCAAGTCACTTGGCGTCTGCTCAAAACACCATTTTTCTGAACCGACCCTCTTCCTAAACGTTTGGGCGTGAAAAGGAAAGAATGCGCGAACGACGCTCAGGCAAGACTGATCGGACTGCGAAAAACCTACGCTCCAGCGGCTACGGTGCCTTCGCTCATCGGTGCTTACTGACACGTCCGACCCGCACTCTAATCTTTCCAAACCCAAAAAATAGAAAGAGGATCGAAACTTTTTTTGACTAATTATAGAAAAGGCCTTTGCGGCCATCACAAAAGTGAGTTCAAAGTTAACTAACATATTTACACACTCTTGGGCATTCGAGCCCGATACAGCTAACTCGTTCCTGGGTCCTCTAGCGGGACGGCCTCATCCTCCAAAAGCTTTGCCAAGGCCTTTGCTGGATTGAGCACCGATGCGTCGATCTCATCCAGCTTGGCCTCGGAGTACCCGGAGGCGTACCCCCCGCTCATCCTGGCAAAGTTGATGCCGGAGTAGTGGGAGCCGAAGACGCTGAAAGCCCACCTCACGCCGATGTGGAGCGCCTCCCGAGCGATCTCACGAGCCCGCCGGTACACCCCAAGGACATGAGCTACCAATGAGCTCATCCCCTCCCCCTGGACCACGCCGAGACCATCGCAAACGACGCGGACCGCGTCCTGTAGGTTGCCATGCTTGGAGCGCTCCGTATCAAGGACGTCTCTCAGCCGGGCGAGGTCATCTGCAAGGCCCGTCTAGAAAGGTCTGCCAAGTCAGAAACCACCGCAACACCGCAAGAACAAAGGAACGAGAAGAGCCTTACCCTCAGATTGAGCCTTCAGCTGCCGCTACCGGTCGAGCCCCTAGGACACGCCGGTCTGAAGCCCCTACAACTGCACATGGAGCTAACTGACCTCCTCCTCAAGGTCGGCCGCCGTCTTCTCGGCCTCAGCCTTCCGGCTCACCTCGAAGTCGCGCTACAGCCAAGCCTTGTGCCGCTCGTGCCGGATACGATTGATGCTTTTCTGAAGGGCCTCATGGTCCTCCTTCAACCATGCGAGCTCCTCGGCATCATGGCGGGCCTTCTCGGCAACGGCCTGGAACACCTCGAGATCGAGGCAAGCCTTCTCGATGATGGCCTGGAACTTATCCTCCGCCCGCCACGTCCCTCCCGCGCCTCCTGCTCGCGTGCGTTGTAGCTCGTTGTGCCCTCCTGGAACTTGTCGTCGGCTCGTCGGTGGCTCGTCGGCAGCTCGTTGTAGCTCGTTGGTGGCTCGTCCAAGTGCTGCAGATGCAACACCTCCAAGGTATCCACACGTGTAGGGAGGAAGCGTCGCAAGCTGGACTGCTAGGTCCACGAGTTGCAACAGGCGAGGGCGTGTGAGGCGCAGCAAATGTGTTTCACCAAAAAGGTGTAAACCCTAGGACGCCCCCACCCCTCTATTTATAGAGGTTCCTAATGGGCCTCTGGGTCCGAGGCCCATTAGTACTTCTAAACCTAATCCAACTTGGATCACATCCGAATTGGGCTTCCAGCCTCTTAAGTGTGTGACCCTATGGGTTCGGATACGTATAGACATGGCCCGAGTATTCCTACTCGACCTAATAGTTGGTAGCGGCCTCTAGCAAGACATGCCAACTCCTATACGCACACGAAGATGATATCAGATGAACCATCACAACATTATATACATGCTATTCCCTTTGCCTCACGATATTTGGTCTAGCTTCAAGCCGACCGCTCTTTCTCGATCCTATGATTCGGAATCCCTTTGTAGGTTAACTCTTAACCGTACGTAGCATGGCCATGCATTTTCGGATCCGATCACTCAAAGGGCCCGGAGATATCACTCTCAATCAGAGAGGGGCAAATCCCATCTTGATTGACCATGTCTCATAGCATGCTTCTTGACAAACTCGACAGCTACCTTAATAACTACCTTGTTACGGCGTAGCGTTTGATAGCCCCTAAGTAAGTCGATCCACATCTTGAGTACATGCGACAATCTTAGGTCTAAGGACAAAGCGTATATGTTGTGTAAAGAGAGAACTATTTCTTGTGTTGGGTCAGTCCTAGCACATGTCTCCACATGTGCCCACATTATTAGTTCAACATCTCCATGTCCATGACTCGTGAAACATAGTCATCAACTAATACATGTGCTAGTCTAATATTCATGTGTGTCCTCACATGACCTCCGACTAGGGATAACTTTAGAATAACCATACAAGTAAATAGTTTCACATATAATTCACATAATTGCAAAGCAAATCAATTCAAGTAGCCATTAATGGATATTCAAGGAACATAATATAAATCATGGATACAAATGGAATATCATCATCTCTATGATTGCCTCTAGGGCATACCTCCAACAGTCTCCCACTTGCACTAGAGTCAATCTAGAAGGTACCTAATACTTATAGCTCTTACATGCGCATCATGCTTAGCCTGCAGGAGTGGTTTTGTCAACGGATCAGAAATATTCTGATCCGTGTGTATTTTGCATATCTTGATCTCACCCCAGTTAACGAAGTCTCGAATGAGATGAAATCGCCGCATTAGGGGTTTGTTTTTCTGGTGGTTCCTTGGCTCCTTTGCTTGCGCAATTGCCCCATTGTTATCACAGTAGAGATTCAATGGGCTGGATGCATTCGGGAACACACCAAGCTCAATGAGGAAATTCCTTATCCAAACACCCTCCTTCGCGGCTTCCGAAGCCGCAATGTACTTGGCTTCTGTCATAAAATCGGCCACCGTCTCCTGCTTGGAACTCTTCCAACTAATAGCACCACCATTTAGCGTGAACACAAATCCTGATTGTGACTTTGAATCACCTCTGTCGGTTTGGAAACTAGCATCGGTGTAACCTGTTACAACGAGCTCCTCCTCACCTCCATAGACGAGGAACATATCTTTAGTCCTTCTCAAGTACTTAAGAATGTTTTTCACCGCTGTCCAGTGACTCTCACCTGGATCAAACTGGTGTCTGCTTGTCATACTTAGTGCATATGAAACATCTGTGCGAGTACTTATCATTGCATACATGATAGATCCAATAGCCGAGGCATATGGCACTCTACTCATGCGATCCCGCTCATCAGCAGTCGAAGGACACTGAGTCTTGCTGAGATGTATGCCATGTGACATAGGCAAGAACCCTTTATTTACCTCTTCCATGCTGAACCGCTTCAACACTTAATGTTATAAGCCTTCTCCATCTATCTCTATAGATCTTAATGCCCAGAATATATGCTGCTTCCCCTAAGTCCTTCATCGAAAAACTATTTTTCAGTGAAGTCTTTACGGACTCAAGCATAGGAATGTTATTTCCAATCAGCAATATTTCATCCACATATAAGATTAGAAATACTACAGAGCTCCCACTAACCTTCTTGTAAATACAAGACTCTTCTTCATTCTTGTTGAAGTCAAACCCTTTGACCACTTCATCAAAACGAATGTTCCAACTCCTAGATGCTTGCTTCAATCCATAAATGAATCTCTGAAGCTTACATACCTTTCCAGCATTTTTCGGATCGACAAAACCCTCGGGCTGTATCATATACACGTCCTCAACTAGGTTTCCATTCACGAAAGCTGTCTTGACATCCATCTGTCGTATCTTATAATCGAAATATGCAGCTATAGCTAGAATAATCTGAATGGACTTAACTATTTTGAATTGCATGGCACTCTGCCATTTTTCGGAGTCTGGGTCCATCATTGCTTCTGCATATGTCGCAGGCTCATCATTGTCCAACAATAATATTTCCAACATTTCGCGGAGCCTTGCCGACCTTCGCGGTTGTGGCGGTGCCATGGGTATCTCAACTTGTTCTGCTACGATAGCATCACTCATTGATTCTTGCCCGATCGGCTCATCTTGAACTTCTTCAAGATACATAATCTTTCCACTCTTTTCTCCTTTGAGAAACTCTTTCTCTAGGAAAACCCCATTCCGAGCGACAAACACTTTGCCCTCTGACCGGTTGTAGAAATAATATCCCAAAGCTTCCTTTGGATATCCCACGAAAATGCACTTATCCGACTTGGGTGTGATCTTGTCCGACTGAAGTCACTTGACAAACATTTCACATCCCCAAATCTTTAGAAAAGGCAAACTGGGAACTTTTCCAGTCCACATCTCATATGCTGTCTTAACTACGGATTTAGATGGTACCCTATTAAGTGTGAAAGCTGCTGTTTCTAGAGCGTATCCCCAAAATGACAACGGTAGGTCCGACCGGCTCATCATTGATTGAACCATGTCTAACAAAGTTCGATTACGTCACTGGGATACACCGTTTCCCTGAGGTGTTCCAGGCGGCGTAAGTTGTGGAACAATTCTGCAACTCTTTAGATGATTGTTAAACTCGTGGCTCAAATACTCGCCTCCACGATCAGATCGTAAGGCCTTAATTTTCTTGCCACGCTGATTTTCAACTTCATTCTGAAATTCCTTGAACTTTTCAAAGATTTCAGACTTGTGCCTCATCAAGTAGACATAGCCATATCTACAAAAATCATCAGTGAAAGTTATAAAGTATTGGAATCCTCCTCTAGCCGTCGTGCTCATTGGTCCACACACATCGCTATGTAACCTTGTTAAGCAAACCAACCCTTATGTGTGTAAGTGTCCAACACAAAGCCGTCTAGTCAAGGAAAACTAGTGGCACCCTAATATCATATACCCACCACTAATTGTACAAGACATGGGACAGTGCAAGTTTTAGTTGGGAGGGCATACTAACTTAAACTTTGTGAGGGATCGTTCTACTTCTAACATCACAGCATGCAGAAAGTAAAACATAAATAGAATAGCATTCACACAGTTGTGACACAGTATGGCCCGTTTTCATATGGTGATCTCCATCTCCACAGAACATATTCACCATGGTGATCTCCATCTCCATGTTCCATGTGCGCCATCCTCCTGGTGATGAGTCCTCCAAGAACTAGAACATGCTATTACGCCTAATAGCTAGTAAAGAAGCTAGTAATCAAGATTACATAGTTGCTTGGATCATCACAGATTGGTACGCAGACCATTAAATACATTAAAGTAACAACACATATGACTCCAGCCGTGTTGTCGTACGCGCGACACGCAGGTCACGAATGAGTTACACACATGCATCACATACACAAAGGGTCATACTGATCACAAGATACATACATCCTGCAAAACAGAGTTAGGCGTTCTAAGGTTCCAAACTTCGGAGGCCCGAAACTCCATCTTCCAAGCCGAATTTAGGAAATCTAATTTTGCCAAAAATGGCAAAGCCATTGAATATTATGTGTAACTTTTTCTGTAGATCAATTTTTATATAAAATTCACCCCGATCCAAGATCGTACCGAAAAGTTACGGCCGATTTACCGAAGCACACGCATACGGCAAAATCCCGACCCGATAGTAGATCCAATCTACTATTGCACATCTCATGTGCTTGGCGTATGAACCTAGATCTCGATTTGACCAATCACATTGATCTTCGCTCGCTGCAACTGGCATTATGTGTATCACTTAACTCTGATGGCAGAAACCCGACCGATAGGAGTATGTCGTTATACAACCATTGCATCAAGAACACAAAACCAGGACATAGATCAAAATGAAAACTCGCATATCGCCATATGCACACATCCCGAATCCAAAACTAAACAGCTACGGCTTTGATACCACTTTTGGGATATGAGGTAGGCTACACTAGCGCAAAACAAAATTTTCTACCGCGTAAACCAGGAAAACTGCCGTATAAGGATCACGGGATTACCACTCGACGCACTAATGCGGAAGATGTAGATTCACGTCGATGCAGTGAAGTCGATCAGCGTAGTCGTATGTAGTCGATCACGTCGACGTCCAGCAGCTCCTCAGCAGCTCGTCCACGTGCAGCAAGATTGCCCTCGTGCCGCGGCTCATTGTCGGCTCATCGTGGCTCGTCGGCGGCTCCTCGTAGCTTGTCGGTGGCTCGTCCAAGTGCTGCAGGCGCAACACCTCCAAGGTATCCACACGTGCAGGGAGGAAGCGTCACAAGCCGAACTGCTAGGTCCGTGAGTTGCAATAGGCGAGGGCGTGGGAGGCGCAGCAGATGTGTTTCGCCAAAAAGGTGTAAACCCTAGGGTGCCCCCACCCCTCTATTTATAGAGGATCCTAACGGGCCTCTGGGTCCGAGACCCATTAGTGCTTCTAAACCTAATCCAACTCAGATCACATCCAAATTGGGCTTCCAGCCCCTTAAGTATGTGACCCTATGAGTTCAGATACGTATAGACATGGCCCGAGTACTCCTACTCGGCCCAATAGTCGGTAGCGGCCTCTAGCAAGACGTGCCAACTCATATACGCACATGAAGATCATATCAGATGAACCATCACAACATTATATACATGCTATTCCCTTTGCCTCACGATATTTGGTCTAGCTTCAAGCCGACCGCTCTTTCTCGATCCTATGATTCGGAATCCCTTTGAAGGTTAACTCTTAACCGTACATAGCATGGACATGCATTTTCGGATCCGATCACTCGAGGGGCCCAGAGATATCACTCTCAATCAGAGAGGGGCAAATCCCATCTTGATTGACCATGTCTCATAGCATGCTTCTTGACAAACCTGAAAGCTACCTTTATAACTACCTTGTTACGGCGTAGCATTTGATAGCCCCTAAGTAATTCGATCCACATATTGAGTACATGCGACAATCTCAGGTCTAAGGACAAAGCGTATATGTTGTGTAAAGAGAGAACTATTTCTTGTGTTGGTTCAGTCCTAGCACATGTCTCCACATGTGCCCACATTATTAGTTCAACATTTCCATGTCCATGACTCATGAAACATAGTCATCAACTAATACATGTGCTAGTCTAATATTCATGTGTGTCCTCACATGAACTCCGACTAGGGATAACTTTAGAATAATCATACAAGTAAAGAGTTTCACATACAGTTCACATAATGGCAAAGCAAATCAATTCAAGTAGCCTTTAATGGATATTCAAGGAATACAATATAAATCATGGATACAAATGGAATATCATGATCTCTATGATTCCCTCTAGGGCATACCTCCAACAGTGACAGCGGCTTCTTCGACGCCAGCGGCGGGACGAAGTCTCGAGGAGCGGCGCTGTGAAACAATGACAACTTCATCAAAAATGGATCGATGCCAGGAAAGGAATAAGGTGCGCAAGGAATTTCCACTTACATCCCCTCTGCGTGAGGACGACGGGCGCGCTTCGCCTCCACGCTCGTTGCCGGCCCCGGGGCATCCGGCAGCGGTCGCTTGCCGCTACTCCTCTGCTCGCGCGACGCAGGCAGAGGGTCGGGGGTCGGCTCCATAGACTCTCGAGGTGCGTCCCGCGCCGACCCCTGGGGCATGGCCCTAGAGTCCCGCGGAATCGGGTCCTAGGCAGGCGGTCCGCTCGACTTGTCCCCCACGGCCGGATGGAGGTGCTGCTCCCAGATGACGAGCGCACCCAGCCGGGGGGCCAAAACATACTCCTCCTCTTCCTCCTCCTCAGTCTCCTCCTCCTCGTCCTCATCGTAGTCATCGTCGTCGTCCGACACGACCGCGCCCTGCCGCCACCTTTGGAGCTCTTTGGTGGCCCTCTTCTCGGCGAGGAGGCGGTTCTGCCACCACCACTCTGCGTCCTCTAGCACCGGCGGGCATGAGTCCACGACCCGGGTCATGTTGCCCTGCAGATACAAGAATTCCATGTTAGAATGACAAACCAAGAAATGCAGGAAAGAAGAACGAGAGCGCGAAATCCTCACCAACTAGACAAAAGTCTCATCCAGGCACATCAGAGGGTGATCGGGCACCAGGTAAACGGCGTCCTTATCATCCAGCACCTCCCGGACACGCTGCTCAACCTCAGTGTTGGCAAGTACGTTCGTCGCAAGTACGGTGCCCTCGGTTGGTGCATCGGGAACCATGTCGTCAAGCGAGCGAGCCTGGAGCATCAGCGGCATCCCCGACAACCCCAGCCCCGGTCAGGCCCTGAAGGTGGTCGATGGCCTGAAGAAGACCAACAATCCGCTTCTTCTCCTTCTCGACCGGACTATACGACCATAGGTCCGGCGCAGCTTCAATGACGCGGCCGGTGAACTCTGACAAGGGGGACTCAGAGTAGTTCTTCACATAGAACCACTGCTGGTGCCACCCCTTGTGAGACGTCGCAGTCTTCATCGCCATATATTCCTTGGCGCGATTCTGGCGGAGGTGGATGCCAGCGCACCCCATCAGCACCGGAGTCATCCACTGCTGGGCCTCCCTCTTCTCACTCCTCTGATACAGGCTGACCGAGAAGAAGTACTTCCAGAGCGAGAAGTTGGGCTCGATCCCCAGGTACCCCTCACATAGTGCGACGAACACCACGATGTGTTGGATCCTATTGGGATTGAGATGCTACAGCTCGAGCCCATAGTACTGCAGCAACCCGCGGAAGAAGAGGCTCGGCGGAGCCGCGAACCCCCTCTCGTGGAAGTGCCTGAATGAGACGACGTAGCCGCCGTCCGCATTCGGCACATCTTCCCTCCCGGGCAACCACCACTCATCCCTCGTCGTCCTCTTTCAAAGGAGGCCCTTCCTCACAAGGATGTCAGCGCGTGAGGTACCGATGCTCGAGCGCGTCCAGGACTACATCGCCAAGGGGTGGAAGGCTCGACGGCGGAGGGCGAAGAAAGCTGCTACACTAGATGATGGAAGGCGAAAGGCGCGTGAGAACGTGAAAAGGCTTGAGGGTAGGTGCGGGCAGAACCGGCGAGGCAGACTCCCCCATCTTATAGGGGGGCGCGTGGAAGCGAAAGGGGCGGTCCCACCGCAGTTAATACAGCGCCAGGTACGCCCCGTCACACCCGCCTTTTGGGAAACTGTGCGCACGATTTGCTGTAGGGAACATCTCCACCTCCCTCATTTCGCGGGCCGGCACCCTCCGCCACTTCGCCTCCCAGATAACGCACGCGCGTGACCTCCTCCACGTCCGACCTGGAGCCCACCAATAGGTAAAAAAGGGATACGGGGCTGAAAACGTCCCTACGGCTGATTACGGTCCAGGGGTTCGAAGGCTGGCCCACTACGAGTTTGATAGCTGCCCCAGGACTCCCCCGAGCGAGGGGTGAGAAGGGACGGGTCCGCTAGCAGCCATCACCCGGGCAAGCGACAGCCTAGGGCGTCCCGACCTCACGTTCGAGTCCGGACTGGCATCAAAGTTCATGGTTTTTCCCCGAAGAAAGGCAACGAGCCCCCGGATCCGATCAAATGGACTCGGGAACTATATGAACTGGCCAGCTGGAATCTAGGGTACGCCACCAGCTTGGCCTGAGTCGGACCCCCCCGAACGGGGACCGGGACCCCACTCGAACCAACCCGTTCGCAGCTCACCGAGCACCACGGTTCGTCCAGCAAGGATAGTGTGGCACGGCTCACCCCCTGCGTCTTAGCGAACGGACGCTTGAGGGGTAACGATCAAAAGTTGATCTAGCCTCCCGACCGGTCTCCTGCAACTCGCGGGGGCTTGGGGGCTAGCATCGCCACCAATGACCACGCGTGTGGTCGCGATTTGGGGTCTCGAGGCGGGAGTGCCCTACGAAACAATAAGGAAATCCTCCCACGCCAAGCCATCCACAGGACACCTCGCCTGACCAAACTCCCCGGCCAAGCCGAACAAATGACACTCCCTATCCCTGATCAATTGCAGCTTGCAGGACGAACAAGGATCCCCGACAAATGACGAAACCAGCCTCTAGAGGAGCACCTTTGCTCCACCAAAGGCTCAGGGGCTACTGTTGGGGGGAAATATTAACAAGTTCCTTATGCCCCTTAAACAGCAATCATAAAGGCCCGGGCCCACCTGCGGTAATAGCGATCCCCGTCGACCCGGCATGGGCAAGGAGCATTCCACTCCACCTTGCCCGACCTAAGGTCCCGGGGTCAGACACGCCCAACCCCTCACTGGCGAAACTCCGCCTCACCCAACCCACGGTCCCAGGGTCGGATGCGCCTGACCCGTCGCCGCAAGGCTCCGCCTCGCCCGACCCCAGGCGTAGGGGGTCGGACTCATCCGGGCCCACAAGACAAGGATCCGCCTCGAGCGTAGACCAGCAGACGAGGGCGTGGATCTCGTGGGCCCCCACCAATCTCACCATAAATGAGCTGCAGCTCTGGCACGCAGAAAGGCGCCCGCGCTCCTCGATGTGACCCACTACAAGTACCCGGGCGGAACACTATAGCCACGACCGCACAGGCTACAACGGCCGCGGCCTCCCCTATTTGCCATAGGGCACTCATTGCATGCATCCCCCGGCACAGGAGGGAGCGCCGCCCGTTCTCACGCTCAGCCTGTCCGGCGACAGAGACACGACGTCCGTGCTCCATGGACAGTACACAGGACTACAGGGGTCAGCCGTCCCCCATGACACGCACAGTTGTGGCGGCCGGACATCATCATCATGCTTGGCGGTGACAGTCGACCGGAGGATCGTCGACTGGATCCGACGGCAGCCGCCCCCCTCTGGCGGCCACGCTGACGGGAGACAAAGGCTGGAGCGGAAGGCGGCGGCATGGGGACTCAAACCTTTTCCCTATATTTTACTATACTTAGCTCATCTCTTTTACTCCTCCATGCGCCTGGCTCACCTGTAACCCCTGAGCCCTCCTTGTGCTATAAAAGGAGAACCAGGGGGCCCGAGACAAGGGGACTCTTAAGCCAACAGAACCCACACCCTCTCCTCACGAGCATCAGTGCACACCTAAGAGACTTGAGACCAGCTCCCTCTCTCGCTTATTTGTAACCCCTACTACAAACCCCGCGTGAGTAACACAAGCAACTCCTCATAGTGGACATAGGGCTATTCCTGCCCGAACCAGTCTAACCTCGTGTCCCCTCATGCCACCATCCGAAGCCTTACGCGCATAAAAGAAATTTACTTGCCGTAGTCTTGATCTGTTAATCTCGACAACGACAATATCCAAATTGGGCTTCCAGCCCTTTAAGTGTGTGACCCTATAGGTTCATATACGTATAGACATGGCCCGAGTACTTCTACTCGGCCAATAGTTAGTAGCAGCCTCTAGCAAGATGCTAACTCATATACGCACACGAAGATCATATCAGATGAACCATCACAACATCATGTACATGCTATTCCCTTTGCCTCACGATATTTGGTCTAGCTCCAACCCAACCACTCTTTCTCAATGCTGTGATTCAAAATCCCTTTCAAGGTTAACTCTTAACCTCACATAGCATGACCATGCATTTCCATATCCGATCACTTGAGGGGCCCAGAGATATCTCTCTCAAATAGAGAGGGTCAAATTCCATCTTGACTGACCATGCCTCATAACATGCTTCTTGACAAACCCGAAAGCTACCTTTATAACTACCCAGTTACGGTGTAGCGTTTGATAGCCCTAAGTAAGTCGATCCACGTGACAATCTCAGGTCTAAGGACAAAGCGTACACGTTGTGTAAAGAGAGAACTATGTAACTCACGTTGGGTCAGTCCTAACATATGTCTCTACACGTGCCCACATTATTAGTTTGACATCTCCATGTCCATGACTTGTGAAACATAGTCATCAACTAATACATGTGCTAGTCTAATATTCATGTGTGTCCTCACATGAACTCCGACTAGGGACAACTTTTAGAATAACCATACAAGAGTTTCACATACAATTCACATAATTGCAAATCAATTCAAGTAGCCTTTAATGGATATTCAAGGAACATAATATATAAGTCATGGACACAATGGAATATCATCATCTCTATGATTGCCACTAGGGAATATCTCCAACAGTCTCCCACTTGCACTAGAGTCAATCTAGAAGATATATAATACTCATAGCTCTTATGTGCGCATCATGTTTAGACTGCGGGAGAGGCTTTGTCAACGAATAAGAAATATTTAAATCCATGTGTATTTTGCATATCTTGATCTCACCCCGGTTAAAAAAATCTTGAATGAGATGAAAACGTCGCATTACGTGTTTGTTCTTCCGGTGATTCCTTGGCTCCTTGGCTTGCGCAATAGCCCTATTGTTGTCACAGTAGAGGTTCAATGGGCTAAACGCATTCGGGAACACACCAAGCTCAATAAAGAAATTCCTTATCCAAACACCCTCTTTTATGGCTTCTGAAGCCTCGACGTACTCAGCTTCTGTTGTAGAATCAGCCACCGTCTCTTGCTTGAAACTCTTCCAGCTAATAGCACCACCGTTTAGCATAAACAAAAATCTTGATTGTGATTTTGAATCGTCTTGGTCGGTTTGGAAACTAGCATCAGTGTAACCTGTTACAACGAGTTCCTCCTCACCTCTATAGATGAGGAACATATCTTTAGTCCTTAAGTGCTTAAGAATGTTTTTCACCGCCGTTCAGTGACTCTCACTCGGATCAGACTAGTGTCTGCTTGACATACTTAGTGCATATGAAACATCTGGGCGAGTACTTATCATTGCATACATGATAGATCCGATAGTCGAAGCATATGGCACTCTACTCTTGCAATCCCGCTCATCAGTAGTCAAAGGACACTGAGTCTTGCTAAGGTGTATGCCATGTGACATAGGCAAGAACCCTTTCTTCGCCTTTTCCATGCTGAACCGTTTCAACACTTTGTCAATGTAAGTATCTTGGTTTAATCCTATAAGCCTTCTTGATCTATCTCTATAGATTTTGATGCCCAGAATATATGTTGCTTCCCCTAAGTCATTCATCGAAAAACTATTTTTTAATGAAGTCTTTACGGACTCAAGCATAGGAATGTTGTTTCCAATCAGTAATATGTCATCCACATATAAGATTAGAAGTACTACAAAGCTCCCACTTTCCTTCTAGTAAACACAAGCCTTTTCTTCGTTCTTAATGAGGCCAAACCCTTTGACCACTTCATCAAAACAAACGTTCCAACTCCTAGATGCTTGCTTCAACCCATAAATGGATTTCTGAAGCTTGCATACCTTTCCAGCATTGTTCGGATTGACAAAACCCTCAGGCTGTATCATATACACGTCCTGAGTTAGATTTCCATTCAGGAAAGCTGTCTTGACATCCATCTACCATATCTCATAATCAAAATATGCAGCTATAGCTAGAATAATCCGAATAGACTTAAGCATCACTACAGGCAAGAAGGTCTCGTCGTAGTCAACACCTTGAACTTGTCGGAAACCTTTTGCAACAAGTCGTGCTTTATAGATCTAAACTTTTCCATCCATATCTTTCTTCTTCTTATAGATCCCCTTGCACTCTATGGCTTTAACACCATCAGGTGGGTCAACCAAGTTCCAAACTTGGTTGTCTCCCATGGACTCTATTTCGGATAGCATGACACTCTGCCATTTTTTGGAGTCTAGGTCCATGATTGGTTATAGAAATAGTATCCTAAAGTTTCCTTTGGATATCCCATGAAAATGCATTTATCCGACTTGGGTGTTATCTTGTCCGACTGAAGTCGATTGATAAACACTTCACATCCCCAAATCTTTAGAAAAGACAAACTGGGAGTCTTTCCAGTCCACATCTCATATGGTGTCTTAACTACGGATTTAGGCGGTACCCTATTAAGTGTGAAAGTTGCTATTTCTAGAGCGAATCCCCAAAATGATAAAGGTAGGTCCGACTAGCTCATCATTGATCGAACCATGTCAAACAAAGTTCGATTACATCGCACGGATACACCATTTCTCTAAGGTGTTCCAAGTGGCATAAGCTGTGGAACAATTCCGCAGCTCTTCAGATGATTGCTAAACTCGTGGCTCAAATACTCGCCTCCACGATCAGATCATAAGGCCTTAATTTTCTTGCCACGCTGATTTTCAACTTCATTCTGAAATTCCTTAAACTTTTCAAAGGTTTTAGACTTGTGCCTCATCATGTAGACATAGCCATATCTACTAAAATCATCATTAAAAGTTATGAAGTATTGGAACCCTCCTCTAGCTGTTTTTTGAACCGTTTCAACACTTTGTCAATGTGAGGCGATTATAGGATTACACCCTGCTGCGAGAAGTTTGGCTAGCTCTTTTTTGATTGCATCTCTTCTGTCCTGGGCGAACCTTCGTAGTCGTTGTCTTTTTAGATTGGCTTTGGGGTCGACGTTTAATGAATGCTCAATCAGCTCCTTGGGCACACTGGGCATGTCAGCTGGTTTCCAAGCAAATATGTCGTGGTTAGCCCGAAGAAAGCTGACGAGTGCATTTTCCTATTTAGGGCACGTTGCGGTGTAGCTGCTTCTTGAAGCATTCCTGGATTGCCTGTTGATTGGTAGCACCTGTGTTCTTCAGCCCGAAAGACATTGTAGTGTAGTAGAAAGCTCTGTATGGGGTGATGAACGTGGGCTTGATTTGGTCTTCTTCCTTGCGAGCTATCTGGTGATAACCCAAGTAGCAATCGAGGAAACAGAGTAGGACGCATCTAGCTATGGAGTCAATGACTTGATCAATCCTAGGGAGCCTGAAGGGATCCTTTGGACAGTGCATGTTGAGGTCTGTGTAGTCGACACACATCCTCCACTCGTTGTTGTTTTTCTTTCGCACCAAGACGGGATTGGCAAGCCACTCTGGATGATAGACCTCTTTCATGAAGGCCACCACGAGTAGTTTGGCTAGCTCTTTTTTGATTGCTTCCTTTTTGTCTTGGGCGAATCGTCGTAGTCGTTGTCTTTTTGGTGTAGCTTTTGGGTCCACGTTTAGTGAGTGCTCGATCAACTCCCTGGGCACCCCCGGCATGTCAGTTGGCTTCCACGCGAAGATGTCGCAGTTGACAAGCACGCTTTACTATTTCGAATCCAGCCCTATGCCAATCTGGGCTGTCTTCGAGCTATCACCAGACTCAAGGTCAATAGCTTTGATGTCTACATCACTTGCCGAATTGACCTTGGTTGCCCCTGACTTCTTTTCAGGGATCTCAAGTTCTGACGGGGACAGTTTCTTGGATGCGATGAAGTTTTGCTAGCTCCACAACTTCTCTGTCGCAGTCATATGATCTCTTCAAGTCTCCGCGGAGAGAGAGAGTACTCCCTTGGTCCCGGCATCTTGAGTACTAAGTACACGTAGTGCGGGATGGCCATAAATTTGTCCAATTCTGGTCTTTCGATGATAGCATGGTATGATGTTTCGAAGTCCACCACATCTAACCAGATGTATTCTATCCGATAGTATTTTTTAGTCCCAAAGGTAACTAGCAAAACCACCTGCCCAAGGGGTACAGCCGCGTTGCCTAGGATAATCCCGTAGAATAGAGAGTTTATTGGGGTGAGCATGTCAGTGATGTCGAGGCCTATCTTCTTCAGTGTCTTGGCCAAGAGTACATTGAGACCACTACCGCCATCGATGAGTACTTTGGTGAGTCTGGAGCCCTCGACTACTTGGTCCAGGATGAGAGGCTATCATCCTAGTTCTTAGAAACTAGTCCATTGGTCCTTCCTGGAGAAAGTGATTGGCACCTCGAACCATTTGAGGAACATTGGTGTTACTAGTTCAATGGACATGATTTCTTGAAGGGTGAGCTTATGGGACTACTTAGTAACAGTACCAGGTGTGCTGCCAAAGATGACGTTGATGGTGTTGGAAGGATTCTGGAATTTGCCATTGTCACCATCATCTTCGTCTTCCTTGGTCTTGCCCTTGTCTTTAGTACCAGATGGCTCTGGCAGGTCCTTCACGACTCTACGTAGACTGAAATAATCTATCGTAGTGTGCTTATGGTACGGGTGCCATGGGCACTGTTTCTTCAGGAGCACGTTGAATGAGGGCCTATCTTGATTCCTACCACCACCTTTCTTGGATGATTGTGACATTGCCATGACAGTATTGTCTGGCTTTCGCTTGCACTTGTGACCTCCCGAGTAGATATTTCGGTTGTCACCGTTGGGGTGATTGTTGCAGTTCTTGTTGTTGCGTTAGCCATTGTTCTAATTATTGTTGTTCTATCCCTTTTTGTGATTAGACTTCAACCTCTCGATCTCCCTGTCTTCTTTATCTGCCTACGCCTGTACCATGATCTTAAGAGAATTGACATCACCGGGGCATCTTCTTCAAAATCCTGGAACATCTGGTGATCGTAGAGGCCATTCTGGAAGTAGTCTATGATGTCACGCTCCACGATGTCCACAATTGTGGCTTTCTTGTCGAAGAAACGACACAAGTAACTACACAGGGTCTCGCCTTCTTGTTGTTTAACTTGAGACAACTTGATCCTATTGCTAGGACACTACATTGCCCCTGCGTAGTTGTTGGTGAATGTTACCTTTAGGTCCTTCCAAATATTGATGGAGTTCTTATCCAATGATTCGAGCCATGTGAGTAGCACCGCCTCCATGCAGATGAGGAAGTAGATGACCGTAGTGTCATCGTTTCCTTCAATTACTTGCACTGACAATGAGTAGCATCGGAGCCATTGGACTGGGTCCTACTTGCCATCATACTTGGTGATGCCCAAAGGTTTGAATTTTTTGGGTAGAATTGTCCTCCTCACACATCTGGAGAAGGCAGGGAACCTATCAGAATCATCCGCTGGGTGTTCCACTTCTTGTTCACGCTCGTTGCACGGTCCGTCAATGATGGTACGGGTGTCGCGACTAGTGTTGATCTTGTTGCAAAGATCTTCTACTGGTCATTTAGGCTCGGGTTAGCCCCATAGCCGCCACAGCCTCCCGAGGGTCCCACGTGACTACCCTCTACTCCAACTTGGCTTGGTCTGGCTCCTCCAATTTGACTTGGTCTGGGGAGTCGATGTGATCACCAAGCCCTGCTACGGACCTGATAAAGGAGTCTCCTCGTTCAGGTCCGAGTAGTAGTCGAGGTACTCGATTGTATCTATGTTGGATTGTGACTTGTATAGGGTAGCTTGGTAAATAGCAGCCGTGTTGCAGAGTCCGAATGGGAATCGACTTAGGTTGCAGTCCGATTTGCATGATGGCTTAAGCGCCAGCTCATCAAAATCAATCCGACTAGCAGGAGAAGTTGAGTTGTACTCGAACTCATCCCCCCAGCCTCTGACTAAGTCAGAAATTGAAAACTTGCAAAAATTTTTGACGAAATCCTCTAGAGCTCGACGCTGGAGCTTCATGGCTTGCTACTTCTTCTCTAGGGCCAGCGCAATGTGGCGGTGGAAGTTTCTAGCGCTGTCTGCGATGCAAACCCAGGAGCTGAAGATGAACATCACCCCCAATTCGAACGCAACAATTATCTTGATAATGACTTGGTCCATCGAGTTCGCCAGCTGATTCTCAGCGAGAACCTCTACCTAGCGTGCCAGCTGTCGGTGTTTAAACCTGGCAACCTACCGAGGGGGGTGTCCGATGTAGTGTTTGGTTTGTGGGGCTCACCAAGATCAGGAACTCGAAGGTGAACACAGACACACGATTCAGATAGGTTTGGGCTGCTAGATTGCATAATACCCTACGTCTTGTGTGTTGGTTGGATTGAATTGCTTTGGAGGGGGTCCCTAACTCTCCTTATATTTCTGGGGGCAGGGTTACAGGTTGGTTTATTTACAAGAAAACTAGTTGGATTCGACTAAGCAAGTCCTACTCTAATTGCTACGAGTAGTTTTCCTAATCCTCAACTAGTTCCTATCCTGCCACGTAGACTACGCCGTCCTGCACCATAGCCTCCATGTCAAACACATCTCAGTGTCCAGCCTTGTATCTAAGACTGTCCAAATCTTCTAGTGGGCTCATAGATGTATGTATGACACTAACCACCCTTTTGTCTATGCTTATTTACAATACCATGATAATGTTAATCGGAACATGGAATGACCACCCAGGAAAATAGTACAGCCATAAGACCAACGGGCTCTAGTCTTAGCTAATTAATTAGAGACTCTAGTTTGTGGTAGTCTTACCAAAAGGGCAAGAGGGGCTCATAGGTTGTGCGATGGCTTGTCCAAACAAGGGGTGTACGCACCACTTGGGGGAGGGTTCATCCCCTTATGAGGAAACCTTAGCATGTTATCATTTATTAGAGAATCTTTGTAACGGCCTCATAGCGTCCCTATGTAGTCACACCTCGGTAGTGTGATAAGTGCCTACTTTTGCACAGCATGGTTGGGTATAAAGTTCTCTTGAACTTTTACTCGACTTATGGTGAAAGTGTACAACCTCTGTAGAGTGTAAAACCGATATATCAGCCATGCTCACGGTCAAGAATGGCCTAGACCCTCACATGATTAATAAACTTGAAGATGGACTTTAATTATTATTCTGGTTATTTCTTGTGGCCTTGCTGACTACCAACCATAAGTATACTCACTCTTGCTTACTGTTGCTCAGAAGAGGAAGGTGTGTGAAGTTTTTTGAAGATGATGCTAAGCGCTAGGCGTACCCAACCCCCAGTCGATTGCCTATGAAGTTTGGAGCCTCCGTTTCCAAGATTAAGCTGTATATCTCTAATAGACATGTAATTCATCATTTATATTCCTTTACGTGATACTGTTGTTGTTATTCACTAATGATGTCACTATATGTATGAAACTAGATCCTGACATACATATAGGTAGCACTTGGTTTTGTTTCAAAACCGGGTGTAACGTGGCCCAAAATTGGTGATGTAGCACCTTATCCTGGTCACACAGACTGATCCAGGACATTTCTGGAGCTAGGACCAGAACCAAATGAAAGCCTTCGTCATCTTCTTGCCAACGCATCAAAGAACACTTTGTTTCATTGTCGTATGAAGTAGATATCGCCGTTTCCGTCAGGGTGGTCAGCTGAATCTGAACCAAACGCGAAGACCAAATTGGTGACGACTTGTAACTTGGAGAAGGCCAAAGCTCATGCGTATCCATCATGGTGATGTCTTCATCACGTAGCTTAGTTTAGATTTTTCACATTTACTGCAATCTTGCCCTGTCCTATCAATACCCGAATCTTTGTTGCTTTGCAACTTTTATAAGGGTCTCGATAAGGATTCTACCTATTATCTCGATGGCATCACTGGAGGGTCATTTCTCCATAAGGCTCTGTTTGAAGGTAGGAAAATCCTAAATAGTATCTACACCCCCTTCGCAGTTGAGCCCAAACCCCTCCAAGAAGATCATAAGATGAGTCATGAGGATCTTCAAGCGGCCGAATCTAATCCTTCACCTTCCACATCCTCAGATTCAGCTATAAAACCCTCGCTCGAACCAAGAACATCGGAGGAATAAGAAATTCAACCTCCAAAGTTTCCTTTCCAATTTGAGGGTGATCCATCTAGAAACCATTGAAACACCTCAAATTTCTTCGATGCCCATTTAGGGAAGAAACCTTCTTCTGTCCATATCTCTCCACCTAGAAGTCCCTGGACAGAATCTTCCCTTAGGCTTACGGTACCTCCTTCTCCTCCCGATCCTCCTAACAAAGCATTTCTCAAGGAGGCAATGGAGGAGGAATAGTCAGATGGAGTGAGATACTTTTCCGAAGCAATTTGGAATAGTTCACCCTCCATGATCATTCCTTGTTCTATAAAGGGAACTGCCGGAAGCCCATCTTAACCCCATCATGGAGGCCAATATGATGCCCTGGCACATAGCATACATTCTTTTGGGTAATGTTTCGCTAAGGCCATCTGACAAGCTCCTTAAAAGTTGTCCCTTTGGACACATCCTTGAATGTTGGGGGGTCACAAGTGTCATGCCACTCACAATAGACAAAATCGAGGTCATTCTAGACTTCCACATCTTTGATATCCTCTATCTTGATCTTCTCATAGGCTACCCATTACAAAAACTCCACCTGGATGGTGCATCTCAAGGGAGCCTATATGAAAAGCTTAGGAAAGCCGCTTCCGCCGCCTCTTGCTTAGAAAATCTAATGGCAAAGCCTTTTCTCAAGCAAAACCTGCTCGAGAAGATGATGCATGTATATCCGTTCATATCATCCAAGCCCGTTCTCTTTGAGGTCGCAAAATCTGCCGCTCCCGAAGAGTATGACTCGAAAGAAACCCTTCACCTTTGTGAAGACGAATGATCATCATCACCCTCGATCAAGTTTGAGCCTCCTCCCGCTGGCCCGTATTGTATTATTTTCGACCACGATCGAGAATCAACATTAACCTTCCACGATGAATGATCTCTTGAGATGGAGACATGGGCCATGGAATTTTGTGAGATGCCGACTCTGGAGTGTGAAGGAAAGGATTCCATTGATGAGCATGGCAGCTTCATTCTTGAACTACCACAAGGACCATGCTCATTTAAGGCCTGTCCAGAGTCAGCCACGCTTTATGCCCGAGCACGCACGAGGGCTACAACCACCTTAAGGTCCTCTCTTGCAAAAAGTTTAGAAGGTTGGTTGTAGATGCATATGTTTATCATAAACATTGCAAATTTCATGGATGCACTGTGGTGCTAACCTTGCAGCTAAAGCTTCAATGACACATCAATAGTTGGTCGTGAGAAGGGAACGACATCGGCAATGATAGCTGCAAGAGGAAGTTCCCATGGTCGAGCTTGGTATCATAAACAAAGCACTGCCAGGAGATAGCCCGGATTATCATAGAATTTTCCCTTCCGAATAAAAGCAAGAACATGTCTTTAGGATAAACTCTCCTTTGGGTATTTTCATCACTAACCATTTTAGGTGGAGATTAAAAAGAATGATGGACATGTGATGCCTAAGAACATGGGAGCTACATCAACTATAACATCTTGGTATGTTTTGGTAAGGGAACAATTTTGAAGGATAGCTTCAACACTACACACTTGAGTTGTATTGCCCAGCAATACAAACTCCAAGTGTGGGGGAGGTATGTGTTGGTGTTTTATACCCGGCAACTTACCGAGGGGTATCCCGAGGTAGTAGATTGGTTGGTGGGAAATCATCGGACCTGGAACTCGAATATAAAAGTGAGGACACAATACATGGATTTATACAGGTTCAAGTCGTCAGAGTAGCATAATACCCTACGTCCTATTTGGGGTGTTGTATATTGCGTCCAACGCTTGGGTGTTGTTTGGTGTTGAGCATTTGGTCCTCTGTTGTAGTTCTATGAGGTCTTGACCTACCAATATAGGGACCCATGCCCTCCTTTATGTACTCCAGGGGGCGGGATTACTAGTTGGTTACAAGACAGGAGTCCTAGTAGGATTACATGGTATGAGTACTAGTAGGATTACAAAGGAAACCTAGTAGGAGTCCATCTTCCTTCCTTGCGGGTACTGGGGATCTATCCCCGACATGCCCCCGAGCGCTTCATAGTCGAATGTAGCAGTCTTCAAGTACTTTTTAGATCCTCGCCGAGTAGTTATAGTGCTCCTTGAGTACTTTATCTAGCTGAATCTTCAAAGGTCCTCAAAGCTGCCATGAGGCTATGGTGTGCTCAAGCCCTTGATCATCTTGATTTTTTAATCTTCACCTTTGGAATGTGATATGGAGGGCGGCAGAAGTTGCACTCCATATGGAGTAGCCCCTGAGCCTTAGGTTGAATCGAAGAATCATGCTAAGGGTCAATAAAATCTTGAATCTTCTTCTTTATCCTAAAAAAATCAACTATTGGGTGTAGCTTATCTGCCCCTGAGCCTTGGAATGATTAAATAATCAATCCAAGGGTCTTTAGTCTTCACGCAAGTCATCATCCGAGTTGTATTGCGACGTCCAGCCCCTGACCTTATGCACCTTATGCGCCAGGTGAGCCGTAGAAGCCACATTGAGTAGTTATTTGGCGCTTAGCCCCCGAGCTTGGAAGCTAGCTGAGCCATGGAAATATTTCAAGTAGTAATTGGCGCCTAGCCCCTGAGCTTGGGAGCTAGCGAAACCATTGAAGGTACGCTAAGCGTCCTAGAGAGTCATCGCCGAAGCTTGACCTGAAAAAAAAGACGCATACATTATGTAGCATATTGTGTAATATTGAAACTAATGAAATTTATTCAGCGATGAATGTAATGTAAATGTTGTGTGTCATGCTATTGTTTCGGTCACATTTTTCCTGAGTAGTTAGCCTATAACGTTTAGGCTCCCAGTCCCTATTTAGACATTGCCACTATGTCTGAGATCTTTGTCTCGTGTACGCGTACTGGCACTGCTGCTACGGAGATATTTGTCTCGCGTCCTAGCGTTTGGGCATGATAGAAGATCCAAGGCTTTCACGAATTGAGGCGTGTTCTTCTCGAGTAGATTAACAACCGCTAAGAGAAGACATTTAAAATAAGTAGTCATCATTGCGACAAAAAAAAACTACACGATTACATGTAAAGTAGTCGTTGAGACTTTTCTTCCTTTTGGCGAGGAGAGCGTGTGTTACTGCGCATAGGATTTGTGCCTCCTTAGGGTGTAGCCGCTACGAGCCTCCAGCACTCAGTGCACCAAACCTGTGACTGTAGCCTCCGAAATTCGATATACCAAGCCTATTGGCGGAGCTTCCAAAACTCAATGCACAAAACCCGTGGCTATAGTCTCTATAATTTGGTGTACTAAGCCCATGGCTGTTGGTTCACATGCCCCAAGAGTAGTTGGCGAAGTGTAGCTCTGAAGGGTAATTCCTGTCAAGAGACGTACACAGATAGGTACATGCTGAAAACAAGCTAGAGAAAAAATAATTATTAAAAAAGTGACTTAACTTGATTCATGGACGATTGTCGACGAAGACGTGGTGGTCGTTGATGAAGCCATGACGTTTGTTCGATGAAGCCGACTGGTCGGAGTTGATTCAACTAGTTGTCAATGGTGTGAAGTCTACCCCGACTAGTTTTTTAGTCGAGACGAGTAGTCATTGGCGAGTCGATGCAGCCGATTTGTCACAGTGCAAGTTTCTGGTAACTTCTTTGATGTGCACATAGCATCAATCTGTTACTTTCGTGGTGGCTTTTTGTGTGTACGTAGTACAAATCCCTCAAAATTGCTTTTCTTTTCCCCTTGATTACCAGGGACACCAAACAACATAATAATATCTGATTGTGGTCTTTCATGGTGCATCAGTTCAGCTTTGAAGGTGGAAAACTCGACGAGATGGGTGCTTGACTGCTTACGCTAGCTTCGGACTTGAGTACCAAAACTGATTCCCGGTAGGACTCTGGCTCGATGTTGTACTCCATCTCGATTACGCTTCCGCCGTTCCGCATTGTAGAAGCTTTTGGAGATGGATTTGTTGCGGAGTGGTTCTCGCTTGCTCTACGATTGACTTTGATTCGGAATCCAATTGATCGGGTCAACTTGGAAACATACTGTAGGATGGGGCAGAAGCCAGTCATGATTCGGCAACTCCAATATGGTTGTTAACTCCATCAATTGGATTTGTTGCGTGTAGATTGCAGCTGCTGATTGGTTGACGTAGAACTTCAAAAGACGCAACAGTAGATTGATTTTGATGGTCAGGTCCTTCAAGCTTGCTTGATGATCTCGATGATCACCCTTGCTTGGTACACTAGATGTCGGTGTTTTTTACCCGGCAATATATCGAGGGGTATCCCGAGGTAGTAGATTGGTTGGTGGGGAATCGTCAGACCTAGAACTCAAAAGCAAAAGTGATGACACAAGACACGAATTTATACAAGTTCGGGCCGTCAGAGTAGCGTAATACCCTATGTCCTGTTTGGGGTGTTGTATATTGCGCCCTGCGCTTGGGTGTTGTTTGGTGTTGAGGATTTGGTCCTCTGTTGTAGTTCTATGACATCTTGGCTTACCGATCTAGGGATCCCTACCCTCCTTTATATACTCTAGGGGGTGGGATTACTAGTCAGTTACAAGGTAGGAGTGGGATTACTAGTCGGTTACAAGGTAAAAGTCCTAGTAGGATTACATGGTATGAGTACTAGTAGGATTACATTAATTACAAGATCACAATCTGACTTCGGATCCACTGTTGCTAGATGGAAATTCTCAAATCAATGCTACTTCTTGCAAAACAAGAACCTGATGAGGCATCAAAGTACTCAAGAAGCTCTATCAAATCCTCATGCGGCAGTGTTGATGAGGAGCAAGTTGACACCAACAAACAAGATGGGATACAACTTCGACAATGGTTTCTTGCTCACCAGCAAGAGTTAGCTACCTTGAAGAAGAAAATAGGAGATTCAGAATCAACTCTCAAATTGCAGTCAGCTGAGATTGAGAATTTGAAGAAGGTAGCACAAAATACTAAAGCACTCCTTCGTCAACTGCTAACCTCTGCAAGAGGTTAAGATCAATGCTCTACTTTGTCTCTCGAGCTTATGACCTAGATGCAGCTTTGTTAATCTCTGTTCTTTGTGAGACAGTTATCTTGTAATAGTTTGTGATCTGTGATGAACAATATAGTAGTGGTTATCTTGATGGGGAACAATAATTTTTTTTCTTGTATACATAAATATGTGTGTTGTGTTTACTATTTGCCAACCGGATTGGAATTGAATTGAAATCAACTATTTATCAGGCCCAGTTACTTAAATTTATGTCTGCCTTAAGTGTACATAGCCCACATATAATAGGGCCAAAGTGCATTTCATTCATAAATCGGAATTAAAAGGGTCAAAAATAATATGCACAACTTTTGGACTCGACCCAATAACAAATGGGCCTACCAGAATCAATTTTGGACTATCGGAACAACATTGGCTCGAGGGAACAAATTTGGGCTCGATCCAACAACAACTGGGCCAAATTCATTTTATGACGAAACAATTTGTCACAATTGTCATGCCACATCGGATGCCACATTACATTGTGTCCATCGTGGCAAAACATTAAGAGCCAAATTTATGACGTTTCTGTTGACATTTCATAAGTGTCATAGATATAACGACGTAACGTCAGTAGTCACGGTTTATGACGCTCGATTAATGACTAAGGGTTTTCGTCACTTGAGCATCCTAAATCCCAGTTTATAATGGAAAAATGTGTTTATGACACTTTTGGTATCTTTTTAGACCAAAAGATTTCTTATATAAGAAACAAGATAAATATAGAAGTTAAGCAAGCATTCCACACCTAAGCCGGGGGGGGGGGGGGGGGGGGGGCTGTTTGTGCCCGGCTATGAAGAAGGAACGTGCGGCCGTGGCCGCTCTGTGGAGAAAGAGCTTGCGAGCGAGAAGGGAAGTGGTCTGTATGGGTCCGATGGACGATGCGTCGTTTAAGATCCCATTCTGTGCGATATACAATAAGATGGGAAAAATAATCGTTGTCCTTAGTCCGTGGTTCATCAAATTTTGCATATTGTGGGTATCGTTAATGAAAAATAAGTTTCACTGCCAGCTGGTCTGAGGGGGTGACGAATTGCGCGCTTCTACTGGAGGCAATAATCAGCCAGTCAGCCTGTCGGTCGTGCTTAGGAATCAACTATAATTCTACTCCATTTTCTCCGTACCCTGTGGCTACGTCAATGAAGAACGTGACGGGTCAGCCTGTCGGTCGTGCTTAGGAATCAACTAGTAAATTCTACTCCATTTTCTCCTTAGTTTTACCGTACCCTGTGGTTACGTCAATGAAGAACGTGACGGGCTCAGAGAGTGGCCTTCAGAGTCCATAAATATAAATATATGACGTCTAAATGTAGCTAGGTGCGCCTACCTGTAAGGCCTCGATAAATAAATAAAAGAAATTTAACATTAAACTCTTTTTACCTCCGTCCAAAAAAAAAGTCATCTCTAGAGTATTTAAGCCATGCTTGTTTGAGCTTTTAGAACGCTAGCTTTTGGATGTCAAAAACCAAATAGCCCCAAAAGCCAAAAGCTCGGGCTTCGACTTCCCAAAAGTCAAAGGTTCAAAATCACCTAGAACCTCAAGAAATAGGCAATTAGACCGCTTTAGGAAGCCCCTTCTACTGCCTTTTGATGCCTTTTGAGGCAGAGCCTTTGATCACAACCCATCCCCACAGGCCCACACTACCGACAACATCACAAGAGACATTCATCACAACCCCAAAACTCAGACACTGCCCCACGAGTGGCCCGAACTATGCTATGTCCGCCAGCTGATACATACATCACGGAACGACAAAGTTGCCTCCTATAGCTATATAAAGGTAGCAAGCGTCAAACTAATTGTAAATTACAGATTAGCTTTTACAAAACGGAGCAAGATGGGGGAAAAAACTTGTGACGGCAAAGATTTCTTATTACAGATTTACAATATCCGTTGCCATGAGGTACGGCTAAGCAGCTCTTTTGGATGGCCTAGAGATACTCGTACCACTATCTTCACTGTCATTATCTTCAACCTGCAAAGAGTAAATAAGTTGGATGTCTATAAGAACGCGATACCATTCTCCTATAAAGTACTCCCTCCCCTCCGTTTTAAATTGTAAGTCGTTCTGGCTTTTCTAGATACATAGATTATGCTATACATCTAGACATAATATATATTAAATTGTAAGTCGTTCTGACTTTTCTAGATACATAGATTATGCTATACATCTAGACAGAATATATATCTAAGTGCATAGAAAAAACCATGTATCAATTTGAAACGGACATGCATATAATCAGGATAGGAGGATGGGATCATCCCTACATAAACATACCACATGCATTTTGCAAATGCTATAATGTTTAAATCAGAGACTCACATTGTGTGCTCTAGTGGTTAATTAAATTTACAAGTAAATTTCGAAACACAAACTATTTGCACCATCTAACCAAAACTGAAACTGTGCCCTAGTAACAAAAAATTACAACTTGTCACAAGAGATGTACGTTTTCTTAGTTGGATGCAAATAGTTTTGTGAAATTTAATCTAAATTTAAGAAGGGTAAGGAATTCTCTTCATCTGTCAAGGCTTTTCCTTCACCAAATGCTATTTAATTTTGATGCTTTTTGAAGGTGGTACAGGTGCATAGCTATTTTGAAGAGATGGCAAACTATCACAAATCATTGAACCCCGTGTGGATTTGGCATCTAATTAAGATCTGAAGATATAAAACTATAGAAGCAGTGAAATAGTGATATGCATTACTTTAACTACACATGCCTAGCAGTGGCGCCTAGATGATTTTCCGTAAGCTATTTATTTGTAGAGAAGTTGTCAACTAGGAGCAAAACCTATTGTCTACCTTTAAAGAATAACCAATTACTTGATTGCGTTCTTTGGCCTCAAGTTCAATTAGCTATTTTAGTTCTCCATGCAGTGTACTGTACCTCAACTTCACGAAGGAGAGAAGTGTGGCAGAGGATGGCTTTCATACTGATTTGTGCTAACATTACGGGATGTTTGCTCTTTAAGTTATTAAGACCAGATCATTATGCTTGCTTACATGATGGAAAGCTGGATAATATGGCACAATTCACATGAATTTTCATGTGAAATTGTTGTTTACAAGTAAAGATAATCAAACTTACCTTACCAGCTCCATTTCTTTCTGCTTTTTGCTGGAGGTAGTCTGAATACAAAACAAAACAACTGTCAGGATCAGGAATCCGTGAATGCATGATTAATGAAGATGAACACGAGGGAACATTGAATGCACTATCACCGCTAGATCTTTTCCTTGACACTTGTGATTTAGCTGTAGAGCCTGTGTCTTCCATGTTTGAGGCATTCGTCACTTCCATAGGTTGTAACTTTTTCTTCTGGCCACTACTAGATGGCATCCTTTGATAGATGGACGAAGTGCTTGGAGATAGTTCCTTTTTCAATACAACCTTTGGGATGTCAAAACTCCTGATATTATTCATATTGTCTTCCACAACCTCGCCATCTAGTTCAGCAAGTTTTGCAGCTGTGTCCAATTGCCACATTGTGGAGATGGCATCATCTAAGCACTCCCGCGCCATATGAAGTTCTACTATGGGCTTCGGGTAGTTAAAGCTCAACTCAACTCCAGCAACTTCTAGTATAGAGCTAGGTGCATCCCATGGGCAATGGATCCATTCTGTTGGCATTCTAGCAAGTTCAGGAATCCAAGTTCTTATATATTCACCATCTGGATCGTACTTTTGACCCTGAACCTAGTTTTGCGTACAACAAAAGGCCAGTGAACATCTCTTTTGATAAAATAGTTAGTCCTCGGTATAGATAGACTTCTGTCAAAATTACACAAAAACATAAAAAAGAGAACTGGTACGTAATTATGACTCATCTCAACACAGGTAGACATCAGCAAGACAAAAGCGGATTGCAAATTAACAAAATTTGCAACAAGGCCATAAACTTTTATGAATAGATCCATCATAAACCGATAGTGAATTATGAAAAGTTTACAGATCAGAAATTAATGAGACAAAATTATCTGTGGCAGACAAAAAGAAACTACCAAAAAAACACAGCCATTAATCCCATACACACCCAAGGGACAACGCATCTTGTGCGTGTTTAATAGCCTACAAGAAGCAAAATATTTAAGCCTAAGGAAAATTTTGTGTTTTCACTGAAAAATTAAAAACAAACTGGTCTGCACCCCTAAAAATACTTTTCAGGCCTAGGCGGGTAGGATGAAAACCCCACACACTAATAAACCCAACCCAACCATGCTAAGCTGCAATTGCCTCAATTTAGCATTCACTACCAACTACACTTCTTTCAGAACTCTTCAAGCTCTGAAAAAATAGTTGTGCCATTTTTATTGAGCATCCTTTAGTTGAAAAATGAACAGCGTTAAATAAAAATTTATAGTGTCTGCAAATCCTTTTTCAGAAAAGAATAGTTTCAGTAATCACCACAAAAGGCAAATCTATGAATTATGTCATGAACTCAACGTCCCGGATTCCATATAAACATGTCTACAAGCAACTTTATGTATCATGTTAGACAGATTAGCTTGGCAGGCCCTATGGGCCTTGGGTGTTATCCTATTAGGCTAGGATGTCCTGATTGGTGATATTTCTATAAACCCTGGAGAACCTAGCCTATATATGTAACCCCGGTGCTTTGCACCCTAATCAATCTATTATCCCGAGCCATATTGCTTTCATATCAAATAAGATTTGGTGCTAAAGTGCATTGTTCTTGTAACTCCATACCTCTGGATTATCAAGACGGCTGAGCTCATGGCCATCAGGCAAACTCCCAGATATGTACTGCCAACCCAGAATATCACTTTCTAGGTCCGCATCCAAAAGCACGTCCCAAAAGTACTTCATCCCCCAAATCCATGGTATTTGTAGAAATTTTACAGCAAAACTTGAGACTATCACTCTTATCCTATTATGTGTCCAACCAGTAGCCCAGAGTTCCCTCATGCCAGCATCTACTAAGGGGTATCCGGTCATTCCCTGTCTCCAAGATTTGAAGCGGTCCTCATCCGATCTCCAGGGATAATGCTTCAAGTTACCCAGCAATGATCTTTCGTGTGTGAAAGGGAAGTTAAAACACAAGTAACGTGAATATTCCCGAAAACCAATTGATCGTAAGAACAATTGAACACTCTCCTCAGCTTCAGATTTTCCTTCATTTTCGCACTTGACTTGATGCATTTTAACGAGTTGATAAACCTTCCTTACACTCAACTCACCGAAATGGAGATATGGTGACAACAATGATGTTGTAGTTCCCCCAACCTTCATACCATGTTTTGAATATTCCAGGAGACCGTAAGACACAAATTCCTGAAGCGTATTCTCTGCATTGCACCAGCCAGGAGACCATGCCCTGCTTAGCAAAGCATTGCTTGATTCCTCATCCTTACTAGATTCAAGACCTAGATCATCAATGGAACAACCACGAACATTGTCTATACCTGAATTTTAAAATAAATATTAAAAAGTAAAGCAGAAGTATGGTCATTTGTTGACTGGAGAGGCACTGAATCTAAATAGTTGGAGAAGAAATAACTTAATTTGCATATGTGAAACGAGTAACACTTCAAAAACTACCTCAAGCTGTCTTCGACATTATCAAGCTGCTTCCTTAACATTAATAACGAGTTGCATATATAGAAGAACAAAAACTAAGAGGAAACTTTCTATGTAGTACAGAGAAATAAGAAATTGCATAATGTTCAACAAATGAAAAGATGATGCTATGGCCAAAAGTTACCTGGCACCGGGACCAGCCTCACAGGTGCAAGAGGTTGAGATATGTCAAGTGGCAGGTTCATGCATTTCTCCCAGTACATGTTAAAGGTTGTGAATGCCTGCCCATTCTCATCATAAACTTCCCATGGCTCATAAAGTAGATCACCATTGAAACTTTGGACAGAAATTCCAAGGGCTGAAAGCTCATTCTTGATTTTGTCATCATGCACAAGTGAAATAGGGTCTACAGTTCTCGAAGTGATAATAAATAGGATCAGAAACTGTAAGTGGTGATTGAGTAGAGCAATGGATAACTTCAACACTGAAACTCCATGCCAACTTTGCAGACGTATGCTTGGCGAAGATGTTTAACTTGTTTCTCAATTTTGTAAAGTTCAGTAAGCAGAGTTTTTTCATTACTGTTATGGCACATTACTGTTTGCATTTTTTTTGTAAATGGCACATTACTGTTTGCAATTTCAGGAAAGACTTATGGCACATTACTGTTTGCATTTTTTTTCTCTATAACACTTGCTTGCTTAATCTAAGAATTTGGATCTTTTACATAGTCTCCAAATATAAGCGAAATTGGTAACACTAACTAATGTCTTTCAGCTAAAGTCTATGATAAGAATTATTAAAGTGATTAAATAGAGAATTTTTACTGCACTAACATATTTAGCATTAGTAAATTTCATTAGCAATATCATTGTTAGCGGAAGACAGTAAACCACAAGTCCACAACTGACATGAGCACAAGTTTTAATTCCAAAGCTTTGGAGCTACAACTCGCCAACTATTCCACTTGTATCATCTCCAGATGAACACAGTGCAATGTACATAATTGACTTAAAGCTACACAGTGTAACAGGCTGAAAGCTTTGAATATGTAATCAAAGGACAATGTGAATCAAGCTTCAACATAGAAACACTGAAAGTGAAATGTTTCAAAGAGCAACACTAATAAAGAAGTAATTCTTACGAAAAATCATATAAGAGGTTAGTAACATTACCATAAAGACGATTATAAACCACTCTAGTGGCACCGGTGGAATGAACGCTCTCCAAAAGAGCTGCAAGAGTGCTATCCTCAGCATGGATCAGGATGAGCGGGCACCCAAGTGACTCCAGCGACTTCCGGAGGTGGCCAAGTGACTGCTTGAGCCACCACCTAGAGCACCTTCCCGGGTAATACTGCTTGTAGTCAGCCGGGCACCATATAAAGAGAGGGAGGACAGAGCCCTCCTTCGCCGCGGTGGCCAAAGCCGGGTTGTCGTCAATCCTGAGGTCTCTCCTGAACCAAACAACGGTCTTCTCTGACCTGGACATGCTCAAGATCCAATACCGGCTTTCTCAATCCCCCATGACCAGCCCAAGGACGGCCACTACCATGCCCCAGAACTTCTAACGCCCATTTCGTCGAACACAGCCCGTGCGCATCTCATGGAACCGCCCGAGAAATCGGCACACAAGTCCCAACAGCAAGTATGAATCAAGGACGAAGGATGGATCCCGATGGCTGCTCCAGACGGACCAGAGACCCTGCAACAAGATGGGAAGGAAAGCCGTCATGACGCCGGTAGGCGACAAGATTTGCGGATCAGGACGGTGGCGAAGCGGAAGAATCCAAGATTTGGGGGGCACCAACCGAATCGCAACTTGTGGCGACGAGAGCAGGATCACGAGCTCGGCGAGCAGTCCAGCGTGGGCGACCGGGCATGGAGGTCGGGGTGCGGGTGGGGGTCGGTCTAGTGATGGAGAGTGGCGGGCTATTTGTCAGCTCCGAGCTAACCTCCCATGGCCGAGAGGCAAATCACGCGGGGACCAATTGGGAAAGACAGCTGATAGCCCACCCCCAATTGAGTAAGCTTGCATCGGTTACCCATCTTGATTTTGCTATTTCTGGGGACCAACGGTCTAATAAATTAACCATGGTTGCTCGAGTCGGCGCCACCGCGCCAGATACGCTGAACTTCGCGTTAGCTACTGCCCAGCTGCTACTTCCTCTCAATTTTTTAATTCACTTGGTAGGCTCGTTTGAAATCTAAGGTGCCATTCGGTTCGTGTTTTTTCGGCCGTAATCTGATTACGGAGGCAACCGATACCAAGCAATATTCGTATTCGCTTAATTCTTTTTCATTGCCGGTGCTTTCAGACAGGCAAAGGTCTCTGTATTCCTTTCCGACCGTGGCAAACTTGCTTTTTCAGATAACTTATAATAAAAATTTATAAATAAAATTTGATTAAGCTCTACATCATCTTTTCATCTATAATACAACTTGCTTAATTCCAATTAAGAATATTTTTCCAAAATATCTTTACATTATTTTCTTTATTAAAATATAAAGGCTTTTTCTTTCTTCTATAATCCAAATCTCTCGATAACTTTTGTCTTTTCAACCTTAGTTCTATTTTAAACGTTTCTTGCATTCACGTGAGCCCTAGTACGTTGTTTTCAAACTTTTTCTTTTGATTGGTGTATTGCTCTTAGTTGTTCTTATTTGTTTACTTGTATGCTTGTGCCCGATGATTGTTTCGAGTAGAAAGATTGTTGTTCGATTGCTTTTAAGATTAAGAGTTCCAAGAGAGTAAAAGCTGATGATAATAAGAGCAAATATGCTTTCGAGAAAGGCAAGTGTATCCTTATGCTTTTGTCATAATAACCTTATTTAATCACTATTGCATATACTTGCATTTAATTTGATGGGTCATATTAATAGTATGTATGATATTCCTTGTCAACCTGAGTTTACCTGCAATACCTTGGTTTGGTGGTTCAATGAACATAATGATGAATCTGTTTTATTTATGCTATACACCTCTTGTTAATTATAAGAATACCATGTATTAATTGGAACATGAAAAACCACCTAGAAAAACAGTGCAACCACAACTATCATATAACTTTGATTTTGGATATTAACTAGTGAACTTAGTGCTTTATAATCTTACTTGAAAAGGGCAAGAGGGGTTGCATCATTGAGGTATAACCCAGTCCTCTTGAGTGGTATGTTTGGCTAAGATACTACACTCACTAGGGAGGGTTATGCTCTGCTTTGACTCGAAACCTTAGCGGATTATTTTGGTGTTAAGTAAACTTTGTGAAGGCATCATAGTGAATTCCTAACCACTCACCTTGGCAGTGTTTAAGGGCTTGCAAACCTGCGCGACATGGGAGACACAACTTGTGGGTAAAGTGTGCAACCTCTGTAGAGTGTTTAAAACTAGTATATCAGCCATGATCATAGTTAAGAGAGGCATGTACCCTCACATGATTAATATACTTGAGGATGGACTTAAATTGTGGTTATAGTTATGTGATTATGCCATATGCTTATGGCCTTTATTGATGTTAATTATGGGTTGGTATATACTTATACCTTACTCCCTCCGTTCCTATTTATAAGGCGTGATATGACATGACACGGTCTCCTAAATTAGATTTTGACTATTTATTTATTTAGATTATATTGTTTATGATTATAAACTTATAATCATCGGATAGTACATTTGATTATCAATCCAATTACATTACAAAAATAAAAAAATATTGGGTAAATTATTGGTCAAAAGATTGTAAAGTTTAAATTTTGATACACGTGCACGCCTTATAAACAGGAACGAAGGGAGTAGTATTTAGGTGCTAATAAAATTTAACCAACTAAAAGTGATTAATGCAGGCAACTAGTCATTCTTTCCTTGTTTAAGCCTGGCATTCATATTCCTCAGACTTTCTGAGTACGACATGTGCTCACACTTGCTATAATCAATGTTGCTCATAAGAAGAAGGTGTGTGAAGTTACTGAAGATGCTGCTACGCGTACGCGACCATAGTTGATTGCCTGTGAAGTTTGGAGCCTCCATTTCGAGGATTAAGCGTATATCTCTGATGACTCTTTTTCTTTTCATGATATTATTACTAGTGTTCACTAATGATATCACTATATATATATATATATATATATATATACATATATATGAAACTAGTGAAACTAGGTCCTGGCGTACATATAGGTAGCATTCGGTTTTATTTTAAGATCAGATGTGACAGCTTGCATAGTTTTATCCTAAAGATTTCTCAAGCTCAAAGATAAACCATCTTCCACAAGCACTTAAACTCTTCCTCACTGAGATGCGTAGAGATGAAAGGTTCAAAAAAATGAAAAGTCTTGCTGAATTTTCCATTATGCTTGTTAAAACAAGGTTGCTTAACTGACATGATGTTGTTTACAAGCATCTCAAATTGGTGCTAGTACTTCCAGTATAGTAATGGCTAGTGTTGAAAGAATCTCATAGTGTTGTTTACAAGCATCTCAAATTGGTGCTAGTACTTCCAGTGTAGCAATGGCTAGTGTTGAAAGAATCTATTCCGCCATGAATTATGTGAATAATAAATTGAGAAATAAGATAGGGGATTAATACGTAAATGATTGTTTGGTCATATTTATTGAGCGTGAGTTCTTTTGAAAGTCAAAAAATGTGATATTATAAACTGCTTCCAAGACATGAAGCAACGTAGAGTTAAAGCTACTCTTCCATGAAGGAACCGAAATAGAAAGTTAGAGCTATTATGTAATTTCCTTTATGTATTTTGTAACTTTTCTTTGTTTCATGATTATCTTAGAGTTGAACAATTTGTACCTTTATTTCTTTGATTATCAGTATTGACACACCGTGAATTATGGACTTTTTTTACTGTTAACTTTTTTTTGCTAGATGGGAATACCTAACTTTCAAATCCAGGCTAGACCATTCTCAATGCAAAGTTTTATATTTATGTTTCCAAGAATATCACATAAGCAATAGTGCATTTAGTTCATGGATGAAGTAGCTCACAATGCATTGTTTCATCTTTTGTTGTTTCCCAAGCTACATGCAAGACATAACCTATATTGGAAACAGTATACATATGGTTTCATCCCCATAAAACTAGTTTCTTCTCTCACCCCGTATATAGTGTACCACGTCATCACAATTGCCTACATGGCATCCCATTTATTATTCATGAAATCCCCATTGAGAATGACCTAAAGACAGGATCTCCACGGTCTCAAGCTGAACTGACCTAAGACTTGTTACCAATCAAGCTGCTGCTGGAGCACTGGGAAGGACTGCCTAGAGATTTCCATCGACTAAGAGTCTAAGAGCCTGCTGTATTAAGCAGGCACGGGTCGTCAACGAGCTGCTATGGCTAACTCGTCGAACGATGGTATGTTTGCATGAACCTATTCAAAGTTATTGGTGTTCTATCTGGAGCTAGTAATCCTGGATAGCTAACAGAACCATGTTAGGGAAGTCTGCAGCCCATATATGCTCTGAGCTAAATGCAATTAGTTATGCATTGCGGAGCGAAATATGACATATAGAACCGTACATTTGCTGAAATCATTATCTTTTAACTAGAATCGACAATATTGCCATACACATCGCTAAATACAAGGATACGTAAATAATGTGTGAGTGTGTGGGCCGTATGCAGTTCTTTGTAATTCAAACGAGTACAGAACAAGTAGAATCATGTTGGGGAAGTTTGCAGCCGATGTATGCTCTGAGCTGAATGCAATTAGTTGCAGCTATGCATTGCAGCAAGGAGCAGAGATATGATACATAGAAAACACTTGCTGAAATCACTATCCTTCAACCAGAATCAACAATAATGACATGTATAGTACATCGCTAAATACAAGGATACACGAATAATGTAATCGCTGGACTCTCCAACTACGGTGAACTCTTTCTTCCACCTAGGATCTATATGTACGTTATACAAATATATTGATGACAAAGCTCTACTTCACGAATTTCTCTACTTCGCTAATGTCAACAAACTCATTTACTCCACTTGCCAACAAAAACCTGGAATTAAGAATCACAGATGAAATAATTCACGAACATTTAAGAAAAAATTAGGATGTGCTGAGAATTATGTACCTTTTGTGAAGATCCCTTGCCATGAATTTGCAACCATCAGGAACATAGGATTGCATGTTCAGTGCTATATTGGGATTATGAACGCTTTGACGAACGTGGACCATGCCCACCGGTTTCTTATTCTCGTCGTAAAGTTTTGCTCTGCTTTCACAAAGTAGTAAGTAAGCACCGGGGCTGCCTGACCGTCGTTGTGACGGCAGTGCATGGTTATTTGTTTAACATCACTCCATGGACGTGCGGAATATAAATGTTTTCTAAGAAATGACCTATTGTGGAGTGACTAGTAAGTAAAATTTCTGAAAACACGACTTGTGTTGTCTTTTCCGAAATTGGTGAAGACTGATGAGTGATGACGGAATACAGATGAGGTCGTTTTGAAACAGAAAAAGAGGCCTACTACCACGAATACATTGCGAAAGAAAGCTTAGGTTAAAAGGAAAACCATGCAGGCATCACGTATACCTGTACATGTATGCATCAACATCGATGGGATGATCATTTGTGTCCACGAGGCATCCCTCGGCAACTGAGCAATCCCCGCAATCATCGAGCACCCAACCGGAAAGTTTGTCCTCCTAATAATATATGCGCCAGAATAAAACAACGGAAGAATTCAATAAGATTGTATAGAGCTGCCAGATTAGTGAAATTCGTGCAAAAAATATATATTATATATAGGCGTATTCAGAACCACAAAGAATAGCGTGCGTGATAAACAAACAGTTTCAACAATTCTCTTTCTGCTTTAATCAAGGTAACAATATTTTAGATTTACCTCGATGTATTTCTTGAAAGCCTCGACGGCCATTGTACCCCTTTGTTTTGCATACTTGGGTTCACCCAGTATGTTCATCCTCAACAACACTGATTCGGCAGGCTCCTCAAGATCCATGATGAGGCTCCCTACGCCTCCCTCCAATCCTGACAGTTTCATCCGGACCATCTCGATGACGATCTTCACCACCATGTACGCACCTTCACGGTAAGAAGAGCAAAGAGATCGACAATGGAAATAAGATCGAGTCATCATCTTCTATTTTGTATTTTTGTTGTATGTCAATTAGGAGAGCGAGCTCAAGGTGTAAGGGAGTTCACGCACCATCGTCGAGGAAGTAGTTCTCCTTGAGCGCGCCGTGGCCGGTGGTCTCCATCATCAGGTGCGTCTCGACGCCGTCGGTGTTGAGCTGCACGCCCTTGTCGATGACGTTGCGGTAGCCCACGCGGTAGAGGCAGTGCTGGCCTCCCCTGGAGGCGATGAACCGCGTGAGCCCGTCGCTGGCGCGCGCGTCGGTGACAACCGTCGTGCTCGGGTGCTCGTCCAGCACGATGGCCGACATGAGTGCGATGAGCCTGTCGCCGTTGATGGCCGCGCCCGTGTCGTCGACCACGCCGCTGCGGTCCACGTCGGTGTCGAAGACGACGCCCAGGTCCGCGCCGTGAGCCAGCACGGCGTCGCGGGTGAGCGACATGGCGGTGGCGTCCTCCGGGTTGGGCATGTGGTTGGGGAACGTGCCGTCGGGCTCCAGGTGCAGGCTACCCGTCGTGTCGGCGCCGAGCTTCTCCAGTACGTCCCACGTGAAGAAGCCGCCGCAGCCGTTGCCGGCGTTCACGACAACCTTGAAGCCCTTCAGCGGGGTGTCGTAGTGCGTCGGGTGCGCGACGCGCTGCTTGATGATGTCGCGGAGGTGCTGCGCGTAGGCGCTCATGAGGTCTACGCGCATCACCACCGGCGGCATGCCCCCGCCGCCGGAGCCCATCTTCCGGGCCACATACTTCTTCGCCGCGCGATAGCAGATCTTCTCGACGTCGCCGGAGGTTAACCCGCCGCGCTTGGTGAAGAACTTGAGGCCGTTGCGGGTGTAGGGCAGGTGTGATGCCGTCATCTGCAGAATTACTACCGCTATAAATACTTCTTCCCCAAAGGCTGCTCTCACCACCTCTCACACCTGTAACTGGAACCCAAAAAATACAACAACTCTCGTTTGGTGGGTTGGCGTCGTCGTTCAACCGGATCGTCAGTTCGTCATTGGAACGCATGCTGCTTTTCTTGCCAGCAGCCTACTTACACCGTAACACCGATTTAAATGAGAGATTACACCGTAACACCGATTTAAATGAGAGAACTAGTCTGATTTAAACGAAGAAAGTGATGATGAGGCGGAAGATGAAAATGATGATCAAAAAAGTAGTAGCAACTTCTTCGATGATAAAGAAATCAAGCAACTTGTAAAAGGAGTAAATAAGCTACTCAAGAAGCTCAACTCCAAAGGTGTCCCCATGAAAAAATTGGTTCGTCGCAATCTAAGAAAAAAGAAGGAATGCATGTGGTGAGGAGGGACATTGCATTGAATATTATCCACTCATGGAGAAGAGACATAAGCAAAGATAGAAAGAGAGAAAAGAAAGGAAGAAGGAGAAGAAGGAAAGCAAGAAGAAGACCTTCACAAGCATTGGAAGGCTTGGGTTTGATATGGCAAGCTCAAGTGATGACAAAACCCACCGTAAGCTATGTGCCTTCTTATCATCAGTGAGCTCATCGCACATTTCTAATAGCCAAAGGTATGGGTAGCGACGTAAGTGATGATGAATCCTCTCCTTCCATTCATGAGCCAGCCGATCATATTCGTAGCCAAGAGGTAGCTATAATAAAACTTCTTTCTAAAAACAAGGAACTCGAAGAAACATTGGCAAACTCATCATCCAACTATAAAGAATTGGCTGAAAAATTGATGCGGTCATTAACCAAAATTATGAGATAACTAAGAAAATTGATGCCCTTGAACAAGATATATAAAACTACCTCTAACAAGACATCCACACCTTTTCATGATAAATATAAAAAGGATGAATCTACTTCTTGCATTGATTTAATTGATAAATCTTACTCACCATCTTGCAATGAGACTTGTGCCAAGAATGTTCACTACTAGAAATATGAGCATTCATCCTTGACGTTTTCGTCCGGTACTAACGCGCGAAATTAGTACCGGGTAAAAATTTTTGATCCTCGGAGGCCTTTTAGTACCACGCATATAACACCAACCGGTTTATTTGTTGGTGTTATATGCCCTCACCATTTAGTACTAGTTGGTATTATATGCCCGGTGCTAAAAGGCATGGACCATTTAGTACCAGGCAATAACATTAGTACCTCGTGGAGTACCATGTAGTACCGGGCAATAACACCAACCGGTACTAAATGTGTTATTGCTTGGTACTAAAGGCCTCTCCACGGGTTACTTCAGAAGGAACCATATCTAACTCCATCACATGTGTTGTGTAGGTGAGATGGTAAGGAAGGTTCGCGCGAGGCTTGAGGTTGTGGGTTCGAATCCCACGGACTGCACACGCGCATATTACGCGTGAAATTCGCGTGACTTGTGACTTGTGATGATGCGCATGTGCGGGGACCTCCCGACTGTTCATTCGTTAATTTTTTTCTTTATTTTTTGGGCGCAAAACCAGTCGGTGCCGACCGGTACTAAAATCCCCATTTAGTACCAGGCATTTTGACTGGTACTAAATGCCACGCCATAAAGAACAAGCGATACAGGTCAGGCGCCCGGTAGTAAAGGGGGGTTATTGATCGGTACTTAAGGACGGTTCTCCAGTAGTTGTTGTAAAAACATGTGATGATCTCATTGCTCAAGAAAATGATAAGCTCAAGTAAGAAGTGGAAAGGGTCATGAGGGACTTGACAAGACTCAAAAGCAATGAAAAGGCATGAGAGCAAGAAAAAACCTCGTTAACATAACCGTCCCAAGATGATGAAGAAGCTTGAGAAGGATGCAACCATAACTTGCTACTCATGCCATCAAGAAGGCTACAAGTTCTATGAGTGTAGGAATAAGAAGAAAGGGAAGAAAAGAAGAAGCAAATCAACTTCAACACCTAGCCCTACTTGAAGGTTGAAAAAGAGCACACCCTATCTTCTCAAGAAGAAATATAATAAGATGGTGGCTCACTTGATCAACAAGCAAGGCAAGGGGTGGAACCAACCTACTTGGGTGCCCAAGGAAATTATCAGTACCTTGAACAGCTCCAAGAAGGTTTGGGTTCCAAAAGCGACTTAGAGTCCGCGGGACTCGGGAGTATTTTGAGACTTGGCCACAAGAGAAGAGCATTGGCCACAAGAGAAGAGCATTTCATGCAAGAGCCAAGTTAATCAAGATTTGAAGCAAGTTTCAAATCATTGATGAATCCAATACCCAAATCCTCCAAAAGTAACCAGGTAACTAGATGTCCTTTCATGCACTTTCAATTAGTATCTAGTTCCTATACTCGACTAGGATTGCATGAGCATATTTAAATTCCTTTTGCATTGCCTAGAGTAATTTTTTCATATGATAGGTTTCTTGTGCTTCTCTCTAAACCATGAGCAAGTTGCAGGGAAATGGCACTAGTTCTTATTTTATATCTTATATGTCAATTCCAAGTCATAGGATAACTTTACAATATCGTTATTGACTTGTGCATGTCTCTCACAAGTAATTCAAATACTTGTATGCACATATTTAGATGGAGCTATCTTATGGTTTGTGATTTTGAAACTAACATGTTTGCAAGTTTAACATGTGTATAGTCTCATGTTGCAAGAAATGGATCCCCAGAGATATGCAAGCATTATCCTTCAAATGGTGCTTAAATGTTCATTTGATATCCTTGTTTACATTGATATCATTTCAATTCATTCAAAACTATCTCCATGCATAATATATATTAAACTTAATTGACTAGCTATGCATATGCTTTGCCATCCACTATATGTATGCACACACTTAGGGAGAGCTTAGTCTACGTTATGCAAGTTTCATGGTCATGATCTAGTTTGCCTTCCACACCCAAAAGATCATGATCTATGAAACTCTTCCTTGTGCTTTTAATGTATTTCTTTTTCGGTATTTAATTTCAAAGAGGGAGAATTTTTGCGACCAAAGCAAGTAGACCTTAAGGGGGAGCCACCCTTAAGGGGGAGCATGCAAGAAAAGCAAGAACATCAAGTTTAGGGGAGATTGTAGATTTCAAGTTGGGGGAGATTGCAAGAATTTGGAGAAAAGTGACATTGGAATAAGGGGGAGCCTTATATCCATCATGACCACATGAGGGAGATTTCAAATTTGTAAGAGCAAGGTATTTTACTTCAATTTGGTATCCATTGCATATTTAAATTAGCATATGTTCTTGCTCTTGCATTGCATCAAGCAAATAGTTGTATTTAATTTTTCTTGCTTGTCTTGTGTTGTCATCAATCACTAAAAAGCAGAAGTTTGTAAGGAAACTAGCCCTAGGCAATAATGATTTTGGTGATTAACAACAATGTGGTCATTAGGACTAATGTGGTTTCAATATGTACCTTTATAGGTGTTTCACAGGTCCCAAGGATGAATTCCAAATCCATCAAAATGAGAAGAAAACGAAAAACTTAAAAGAATTCTATGGCATCCAAATGATAGTAAAGATCCAGAGATTGAAGCTGAGACAAAAATACATGAGGACTTGAAGTGAATCTTGCCGGAAATATGCACCGACACAATCTACTAATTCATACGATGACCATTGGCAAAAGCACTTTATCAGTCGGTGACAAAGAGGAACAGAAGTAGGGCCAAGGACGTGCGCTATGTACACCGACCCACTCGGTAGACACAATGGATCACCACTGAATTAGTCGGTGCGATCAGCTTGGCTCATGATCGGCTCAGAATCAGCTCTAGAGGTTTTCATTTATATCACCGGGTGACTACAGTGAAGATACGTCGAATCAGTTGGTGCTCTCTGCCAAAGAAGAAGAAATGGTTAGAACGAAGGAACTGCCGATTCAAACAGTGATGGTCAAGGAGGGGCACTGAATCGGTCGGTGTCCATGGGGCCCAAGTGTCAGTAGCACAACAGAACAGTATCACCGATTCATCCGGTGACGTGCATCTAGGGAGCACCGAATCAATCGGTGATCACAGATTCTAGGATCGTTGGAGCAACGGCTAATATTTCTTAGGTGTTAGAGCTTGAAAAAGCTATAGGCTTGGTTCTCACATACACACAAGTGCTCTATCCACCAAAGTGCTTAAGAGAAGATTAAGGCAATTAGCATAATTTAGGTCTTAATTAGTTCTAGTTTAGGCCCATTAGAACATTGCTTTAGTGATTAGCCTAAAGTTAGTATCGGTGCGTGACGCACCAAGAGTTGTAAATTCGGGGCTTGTAAGTCTTGCGAGACCCTCCAACCACGTTTGTGGAGTGGCCACCGGTGCATGTGAAAAGGAGGAGAGGTCCTTGGCATTTTGTCAAAGCTCTACCAAGTGAAGAACGGCAAGGAGCATCCAGGAGAGGCTAGTTGGAGACCCACTTGCGCATGGGGAAGACCCGTAAGCTATCATACGGAGTTACTTGACCGGAGAGTTTACGCCCTTGCGCTATCATTCCCTTTGAGAGGGGCTCCAACAATGAGGACTAGTGCAAAGCTTCACTTTCCGATACCTCGGTAAAAATTGCCATGTCACCGTGCTGAGCATTTGACTTCTCTACCTTATTTACCTTTCGCATTTCATATTACACTTACTTTCCAATTTACCTTTCCTAGAATTGCCATGTGTATTTTATATGATTGGAACCTAAGGTGCAAAACACTTTTGCAGTAGAGATAGCATTACTGCACATCTAGAAAGAAATTAGAATAAGTTTTATATGTGCTTCGAGCCTTAGTTTTTTTAAACATCCAATGCACCCCTTTCAAGGTATTACGGTGAAGACCTAAATTTTCAAAGAACCGTCCTCCTCTTCCAAATAGGGTCTAGATGGATGCTGCCATACCATAGAGACTCATGAACTCTACTGCTTATTGCGTAGCTATAGTTGGCCATTTGGCACTAGCACTATGAGCCGCACCATGCACGACACGAAAAAGCACGGCCCAGGAACGACCCGGCCCGTGACTCATAGTGCCAGTGCTTGGCACGGCACAGCCACCATTTCGGCACGTAGTGCCGGCATGGGTACAAGCACGTAGTGCCAGCACACTTAATGGGCCGGCACGATAGCGGCCCGATTCCTCCCAGCCGTTGGATGCCATCAGGATGCACCAACACCGGTAGATGAGCAGAGACTGGCATATATAAAGAAATATGTGCCTGGAACCCTAACTAACTCTCCTCTCTTGCGTAGCTGCACTCTCACTCTCGATCTCTCCCATCTCCCCGACGGCCCGACCCTCCCTACTTCTCTTCCGTGGCTGCCCGCAGGGGGCCGCCGCCGGAGCGCGGTCGAGGCTCCTCCCCTCCCTATCTGGCTCTCTCCCGTGGCCGCCCGCGGGGGGCCGCTGCCGGGACGTGGCCACCAAGAGGAGTGGTGGGCCCCCGCCGCCGCCAGGGTCCACCACCGTCGGGAGGAGTGGAGGGGCCCCCGCCGCCGCCGAGGTCTGCTGTGGCCGGGAGGAGCGAAGCTGTGGAGGGGCACGGCCACGATGGGCTGCCATGCCGGCACGGCACGGCTAATTGGCTTTAGGCTGTGCTCGTGCCGAGATGTCGGCACGGCAGCACTACGAGGCACGGCACGGCTAAACCACCGTGCCACATAGTGCCGTACCGTATAGTGCCGTGCCACGCCGTGCCCGTGGCCGTGCCGTGCTGTGCCGTGCAGCCCGGTTGGCCACCTACATGCGTAGCTACTAGTCGAGAATCTCAATGATCGGACGTAAACACGTAAGAAGTGAAACATCTAGAGAAATTAAATAATGCTAGACAGAGCATTACCATAACGGACGCGTCATAGTTGAACCGAGGCAGTACGGTGCTCATGAAGCACGCGGGCGTGGTGGCGAGCCCCACGTCAAACACGGAGCACCCCGCCCTCGCGAGCCCCGCAAAGAGCGCCGCGCTGAGCCGCGCGCCCGACAGCCGCGGGTCCCGGCCCACGGACACCCGCAGCTCCTCGCCCTCCGGCCGCTGGAGCTCCTCATGTAGCCACTCCCCGAAGCTCTCCGCGATGACCTCGACCGCCAGCGGCGTGAGGTCCACGGGCCGGCCATTCTCCCCCTCCAGCGCCACGCCCCGCACGTCCGGCCCGTTCTGCAGCCTCCGGATACTGTCGCCCTCCTCCCCCGCCTCCGCGGCGACGCCGACGGGCACCTCAACCCGGCCGCCCGTCACCGAGGGCTGCCCACGGGAGCTCGCCGTGGCTCTTGTCGTCACCTGGCCGTAGCTCCTCCTCCTCCTCCACGGGAGAGGAGGGCAGCGCCGCACCTCGCCGTGGCTCGCGTGCTTGCATGGCTGCAGAGTGGCCGGCGAAGAAGTGGTGACGGTGGCCATAGCAGCTAGTTACGAGCGAGGAGCAACGGCACACAATGCCAGTGCATGAGTAGTCCTTGGAAACGGGAGATGACATACACGTCCGCGCCTGGGGAAATATCTCGGCGAGAGATATTAGCAGGTCGCGCGGAGGGATATTTTCGGGCCAGGAGTTCCTCGGGACGCGGTGGATGCTGGATGGATTCGATAGAGCGTGTGGGGTGGAGGCGCTGCTGTGATAGTTCTGTGGTGCTGAGAGCTAGCTGCATTAGAATCGCCAAGCGCCAACGCGCCACGCGCAGCGGCAGATGGACGTCGGGTGTATACTTTTTGGTCAGCGAGAATTGGACATGTGTGAACTAAAACTCATCCCTTCACCTCTTTCCGAACAAAAAACGCAATCTAGTTGATACTCCTGCAGAAAGAAGGATACGGAAATTTCTTATGAATCACTTTCAATTATAGGATCTTTTAGGTGAAAATTATAGGGAAAATGAATTCTTCATTTCCTTCCGTTAATTCAAGTGCCTTTGATAATCATAAGGTATAACTGGCATGAAGGAACTAGCAAAAACAAACCCGAATACAGCCTATTTAGGAACGTTATACTGGAAACTGCCTAGCCTTATTGTCAATCATGCACTAATGACGGTATACAAACGGTATTTGTATAGTTTTTTTTTTTGCCTTCCTAGGCACTCCTTTTTAATATAGCGGTCAGGTCTTCGTTTCTCTACTATATCAAAAGCAAAGTGGGCACAAAAACACGGTCCGTCATTCGGACGGGGCGTGATGGCCCTCGCTCCGGCGTACCTCGGCCGTCGGTTCGAGGTCCCTCCGCGCGGGGACCGTCGACTTGGCAGTCCCCTGATTTCCGGTGCTCCAGGCTTCCTCCTCCGTCCATTTTTTTGCTCCGTGCGGAACCCTACGCCGCGAATACTTCCCCCTGCGTCGCCAGCTACCGCCCCGTTCCACGCCGCCAGCCGCCGCCGCCAATCCCTGCGCCGCCGCCAGCTCTCCCTCCCTTCGTCCTTCTCCCTGCGTCGCTAGCCGCCGCGCCCCTCCCTGCGCCGCTAGCCGTTGGCGTTCCACCCTGCGCCGCCGCCGCTTCGCCAGCTGCCGCCGCCCCTCCCTGCGTTGCTATCCGTCGCCGTCCCACCCTGCGCCGCAGCCGCGCCCCCAGCTCTCCCTCCCTGCGTCGACGCCGCCCATCCCTGCGCTGCCGCCGTGTCGCGAGGTGCAGCCGCCCCTCCTGGCGTCGGCAGCCGCGGTGCCAACTCTCCTTCCCTGCGTAAAAATCCCCTCCCTGCGCCGTCCCGTTGCCGCCGCACCTCCCTGCGGCGCAGGCCGCCGCCGACCCTCCTGCGCAGCCAGCCATCGCCGCCCATCCCTGCGCTGCCGCCGCGCCGCGAACCGCAACCGCCCCTCCCTGCGGCGGAAGCCGCGCTGCCCGCTCTCATTTTTTTAAGCAGGATTTCAACTTGCAGGTCGCTTATATCTTGGTTTTTCCCTTTTGCTTTAATGCTCTACATGTTCATTAGATTTTGATGTTCCAGACTTCCAATACTAGCCATGTACTGATGTACATATTTGGTAATACTGCAGACGGCGATTCTTCCATGGTGCTTCAATCCTAATCCCTTCTACTGAAATGGATTTATGATGAAGTGTTTAAAATCAAAGTCTACCACAGTTTGATCTTTAGATGTTATGCTTTTGCGATGTGTGATGATTTCACTGTTTAATTCAGAAATATTAGATGAAAGATAAATTGAAGTGAAGCAGCTCTTATTTTGGGAAAGGGAATAGTTTACTATTCTCTGCATGGAAAAATATTTAATAAGTGCACGTACTACGAGACAATGCCATAGTTCCAAGACGTCAGCACTGCATACAAATTACTACATGTTTGTAAACAAGTTAATTTGTATTGATTTCTATCAGATATTGGCATTGCAAGTACACTGAATATATTTGAAAGATAAGTCACCGTTGTTGTTCCCTGCTGCTACCTTGGGCTTCTGTGGTTTGGGCCCCTTTGCACATTTATTCCAGGGGCATTCATTTTTACTGTGCAATTTTCTTTGTTACATGTGAGATTAAACCTCTTTATATCTCAGACATGCCACATAATTCAGCAAAGCTTCATGAAATGGGTTATCTTTTGATGGTAACAAGGAGTATCTAGAACCGAGTCTCAGCAAAGAATTAGAGTTCGAGTTCTGTTTGATAGTAAAGTGATGATACTGCTGATTATTTGCTAATTAGTCGTCTTCAAATTACCATTTTCCATTTTTCTTACTACTGTGGTTACACTATGAAGTATTGCAAAATGATTATTTGCTTTCACTTGTGGGCATAGATCTGCCTCTCCATCATCTACAGGACGGAGCACGTTGCCGTGTGGCACCTGCTGCAGGTGTTCACCAACGCGCCGGGACCTGAAACACCTCAAGGTCTGAATCTTATTATACTCTTTTGTTGATCTAATCTCACCTGGTCATCAGGTTGAGGAGCTGCTTCAGGTCCATCGTAGAATGAGTCAAATTGAACTGAGCGTTGAACAGTCGCACTTGATTTGGGTATGGTTCAGATAGCTGATGCAATTCTGCCTTTTTATTGTGCCACCTGCTAGGTTTTTTTGCCTTGAGTATGATCTTGATTTATTCAACATTGTTGTTGTTCCTGATTTTTTAAACTTTTTCTGTGCATTCACAAGATACATGTATCAGATTTTTTCAAGCTCATACAAAATTGATTACCAGCAATTGTGTTCTCAGAATAGGCTTAGAGTAGTGTACACATATTTTCCAGGCTTATTTAGCTAATTTGAGTATTTAACATCTTTAACTATTAGAGGGAATACAGCTCTGCCGCGAGTGTGATTTCGTCTCTGGTATACGTGCCACACAGCCCCCGAGTCAACAACCCCTAATACAGTTAGTTGAAGTATTACCCTGAAAAAGGGAAGCTAATGGCTTGCTTTTATAAAAATCAGGTATATTTGATGGAGATTTAATTGTATGTCTCATCATTGATTAAACCAGCGTGAAATTTCAAAGCTCTCCCTTCCTGCTACAGTTACACTTTTTTTTTTATATAGACCTGCTTCTGACTCAATTATATGTCTCATCATCGATTAAATCAGCTATTGTTGTAAATACATGAGGTCAGTGAAAATTCAACACTGCATGTTTTTTATGCTCTAGGCAGTTGTCAGCCTAGCTACCGCCTATCGGCCTGTTCGCTTCAGCTTATTCAGCCGGCTTATCAGCCACCAAATAGTATTTTCCTCTCACAACAAATCAGCCGTTTCAGCTTTTCAGCCGGCTTATAAGCTGAAGCGAACAGACCCTATGTTGCTGCTTTGTTAACCATGTATTCACCACTGCTGAAGTGCTGGCTGGATTGCTGCTTTCCAGGATTATATTGCTTAGTTTTGTCACTTGTGTAGGATGATAGTTAAATGGCAGTGGGTCGGGTGAGGGTGAGACTAAGAGAAAGTGAAGCAGATTCAACTGAAGTGTCATTGCAGGTTATTAGAACTATCTGGCTATATTGATATTGAAAGGCATGAGTGCACTACCATTGAAAGCTACCCATTCAAATCATTTCTGTTCCTGTAATCATTTCTTCCATTTCATTGAATTCTACAGTAATATTTTTTTATTTCATTTTCATGCAGAATTCTAGCTAACAAAAATTGGAGCAAAATGATTATTTTGCTTTGCAATCATTTTAACAAAAATGGATCTATCCCTTGAGCATCATTTAAATTGCAGCTCTTTTGCATCTAGCTCAATGGTTTTCTTGTGATATTCTGATAACTTGTGCAACTCAACTTGTCCTAGAACCCCCTCTCGAGAAAGCCTAATTGTCTACGGTTATGCCTGTCCTTAGACTTTTGCAGCGACTATCGTTTGATGGAACCATCCGGGTCAAGGTGGTCTAGGGTACCTTTTACAGATCTCACAAACACAACAATCCAAGGTGAGGATACAGTTGGACGTTTGGTTCGTGATATACTATTGTCACTCATTATGAACCCCACATCATGTAGATCCTAATGAACGTGATAGAGAGCGTAAGAGATTTTTGGTTGCAACAATGTCCGATGATAAGAGGATTGAATATAACAGTACACGCCGTGAGAGGTGTATGAGGAGAAAAACGGAACAAGGTGCCATTCAGCACATTCCAAACCATCACCAAAGTACTATTGTGTTCTTCGTTTCGCTCCACTTCTGCATCCTTATTTTTTCATGACAAAATATTGACATTGAGGAGTTTACGTAGATGACAGTGTACACATGGAGGCAGATGAAAATGATGGCTGGCTCCATAGGGGAGATTTGGGAGAAAATAAATACAGACTTCATGTGGGGACAGGTGAATCAGGTGCACCTACACACTTTTATTTTAGGAATTTATAACTCTAAACTTTTTTAGATATAAACGCAGCATTACGCAACGATGATGCTACTTTTGGTGACATGGGGGACATTTGGGATGAAATTTGTAGCAGCCCGGTGGGTGATGCAGGTAATCCCGTGCAGGCTAATTATTTAGTGCTATTTAATTATGAATGCTTCCTCTAGAGTTATAATTTGTACCTTTGTTTATTAATATTTCATTATATGTTTATGAAATCATCGCATTAATTAATTATGTGTATGTTGGCAACATTTAAATATTGCTGCTATATTGGATTGTTAATTACCATTATCTTTAATGTTTTGGTATAAATGTTCTGACACATTGCTAAATATAACACATAGATCATATTTATTCTTCATAAATTAAACAGATATCTTGTTATTCTCAATGGTTGCCATCTTAATGCACCAAACACATTAACCAAACATCAATGCAACTCATTTTTTAGGTGCTGGATTAGAACCATGTTACATGGATGATAATGACCTCACACCTAACGAGCGTAGGCGTAGAAGGGATAGGGCACGTAGGGCGGCAATGTCTCCCGAGCAGAGGGCTCTAATAAATAAGAGGCAGCGTGATTTGAGAGCTGCAAAGAAATTATTGATGACGCCACAGGACAATATAGAGAAAAGAAGACAGGCCAACAGAGACTATAAAAAGATGGTTAAGGAATGACGAGCGAGCAATTTGCATCCTGACTCTATCGCTATGGCAAGCCCTCACTTTACCCTGGAGCTGGTATTCCCTCCTGCTGATAAATCGCCGTAAAGAATATCGAATGATATGGAAATCCCCCTTGTAAACGACAGGCCTGTTTACATCCAGTCAGCTGTGGAGCAAACCCCTATAGTCATTACCCCCCAACTGGTCCCTGCAAACCACACCATACATAGCAAGCCTGTGACTCCTGGAATTAGGAATTCACGTCTAAACCAGCATAATCAAATGTTTGAAGCAACCATTGGCAGAAATACCAAACAGCCTGCTTGTGAAAAATTCAATTATACGAGCCAGCCGACTCAAACGTCTTGTGTCATGGACAATGGTAATTAGCTCACATCCTTTGCCCACCTTAGTATTCATATACTATATTATTATGATATTTAAAGTAACCTACATGTATCCTATTGCTATTCTACTACTAAAGATGGCACCCAAACAGACGCTCGCGACTCCCATCCCTTCACTGCATCTAATGTATTTGGAGCAAGTAAAAAGAAATTCACTTTGCTTATTTGTCAATACCTCTTCTATGTCTCACCTGCAATTAATCTTTTGCAAAAAATACTAGGCCTGCACCTAATGACGCTACAGGTATTCAGACACAACCATCTGTTGTTGAAGAGCTGTATTCAATCCCTTCACATGGTGGATAGGCAGACACATGCCTCCATGGAAGAGTATGGTAAATGTTGCACGTGCTTCCTGCATGCTATTATTCTACCTATGTAAATACATTTGTCTCATCACTCATGTGCCAATGTTGCATCAGATTGCGATGAGAACATCATATTTGAGGACGACGAGGAAGAGGATGAGGGGTACCTTTTTGGAGGCCAAGGTACACCCCGGCGCATCTATGTGACCTTTGACTTATCTTATTTCCAAAATCTAACACTTCATACTCATGCTAATTATTAGAACCTGATGATTGGGAAAAGATGAGGATGTCGATCTTGAGACGGCTAATGAAGATCCCAACGAACCCAATGTACTAGATCCATATGATGCGGTTTATGCCAATGTCCCTGACATGACGCACATGCTCAAGTCAGAGGATAACTGCGAGCACTGCAATGCAAAGAAGTTTGAGTCCGAGCCACCTGGATTCTGTTGTCGTAGTGGAAAGATTCATCTTTCCACCCGTGAGACACCACCGAAACTCGTGAGATTGTGGTCGAGCTCGGACGCTAATGCTTGGCATTTCCGTGCAAACATCAGATATTTCAATGGCCACTTCTCTTTCACTTCTATGTACTGTAAGCTTGATCGTGTGACCACCGACGTGAGAAACTGTGGAATTTACACATTCTGTGCCCATGGTCAAATCTACCATAACATAAGATCATTTGGTAAAGAGGATGGTCACGAACCTGGTCACCTCGAGCTTTATTTTTATGACGACGATCCATCTCTTGATCATAGGCTCCGCAAGTGCCGTGAGAAGTCTGCCCAAGAAGACAGGGAAGTCATCCAGAGGCTAAAGGACATCTTACATGGCATTAATCACTACTCAGAGAATTTTAGGAGTATGGGTCAAGTTGACAACCTTGAGGATTACCATGTTGAGTTGAACCTTGACCAACGGCTAGACCAAAGAACATATAACGTGCCATTAACGTCAGAGGTTGCTGCCGTTTGGATTGAGGGCAGCAAGCGTCGGGGCCAGTTCGATAATAGTGTTGTCCTCCAAGGGAAGGATAGGTCGATCCATGGCATCCGGTCCTATCATGGGTGCTACGATGATCTCTCATTCCTGCTATTCTTTCCGAGAGGTGAGCTTGGGTGGCATAACTGCATTCCAAAAGTTGGTGTGACTATGGCTGAAGTCAATAAAGCTCGAGCGATTCGCAAGGCGCGTGTTGATGGTGGTGGTGACGATGATGCTGGTAAATTCAGATGTCTTTATAGTGTTTTACAAACATTAGACAAATGTTCCGCATGTCGTTAATCACGGTACTAACATGAACAATGTTTATGTGTGTAGGGTCTGCTGGAAATAAATGTGTCTCCGTGCGTGATTACTATTGCTACAAATTCCAGATGCGGCTTGGGATTTTTAATCCTATACTATACGGCAAGCGTCTATTCCAGCAGTTTGCCGTCGACACCTACGTTAAGATCAAAAGCTCGCGTCTAGACTACATCCGCAACAATCAGGACATCCTTAGGGCTGACCTGTACCAAGGTTTGGTTGACAGTTAGCGTACGGGGGTGGAAGATGCTGATGAGGTTGGTAAGCGTACTGTGCTATCCCCGACTTTCATCGGAGGGCCCCGTAATATGAGGCGTCAGTATATGGATGCGATGGCTCTAGTGCAAAAGTTTGGTAAAACGGATATCTTCCTCACAATGACATGCAATCCTAATTGGGATGAGATCAAGAATGAGCTTTATCCTGATCAGAGTTCACAGGACCGTCCAGATCTTGTATCTTGAGTGTTCAGGGCGAAGTTGGAGGAGCTTAAGAAGATGTTGATGGAAAAAGACATACTTGGAAAGGTCCGTGCATTCGTATATGTCGTGGAGTTCCAGAAGAGGGGTTTGCCGCATGCACACTTTTTGCTAATAATGCAGAGGAAGTACAAGATCACGTGTCCAAAATAGTATGACCTACTTATCTCTGCTGAGCTACCAAACAAGAAGTACCCTGACCTCTACAGGATGGTGACGAAGCATATGATGCATGGCCCATGCGGGACGCTAAATCCATTATATCCATGCACAAGGGGACGTACTTCATGCAAGAACCGTTACCCGCGGCCATTCTGCGATTCAACGTTGCAGGGTAAGGATTCGTACCCCATCTATCGGCGACGTGATGATGGTCATAAGGAAATAATTCGAGGTCACATCCTGGACAATGAGTGGGTCGTCCCATACAACCCATGTCTGCTGCGTACTTTCAATTGCCACATCAATGTTGAGGCATGTAGTAGCATTAAATTCATGAAATACCTATTCAAATACATATACAAGGGCCATGACAGAGCGTCTGTGGCTATTAGGGAGGCTGGAAAAAAAGATGACAAGGGGAACGTTGATGAGATCATGCAAAACAGAGAGGCCCGATGGGTGACACTTCTAGAAGTGATGTGGAGGATATATGGCTTTGACTTGAGCAAGAACCATCCACCAGTGCAGCAGTTGCAGCTTCATCTTCCCGACATGCATATGGTTACATATCATAAACGGGACAAGATCGAACGGGTTGTCAAGCATCTAGGTGCCGACGAGTCAATGCTGACAGCGTACTTTGACTACAACAGGCTTCATGAGGAAGCTCGAGGAATCTTGTACCGTGACTTTTCGAAGCATTATATTTGGGAGTCTAATGGTAAATTTTGGAAACCAAGGAAAAACGCCGTATACCAGGTCGGGAGACTCGTATCGGCTCATCCGGCTGAGGGGGAACGCTACTTTCTTCGGGTTCTCCTGAACCATGTTGCTGGGGCTACTTCATATAGGGACCTAAGGACTGTTGACGGTGTGCTCCTACCTTTGTTCCGTGAAGCTGCGGAGAGGCGAGGCCTAATTGAAGAAGATAATACACTTGATGAGTATCTTACTGAAAACAGTTTGTTCCATATGCCAACCTCATTGCGTAGGTTATTCGCAACAATATTGGTATTTTGCGAGCCGAATGATATGTTTGGGTTGTGGACAAAACACCTTGACGCAATGTCAGAAGACTACAGGCTTAACAATCCAAACCCGAGTCTGGTGGAACAGATGGTTTTGATTGACATTAGGAATATGTTGCAATCTATGGGAAAGGACATAAGGTCGTTCCCTCTCCCAGGAATTAACGACGCATATGACGACGCCAGCGGTATCCCTCGTGAGATATTTGAGGAGGCAAGCATTGATCAGAATCTGAAAGATGTGGGACTATCTGATTCCCTAAAGGAGGACCAGAGGGCTGCCTACGAAGAGATAATGTCCAAAGTGGACACCGAACAAGGCGGTTTGTTCTTTGTAGATGGACCTGTCGGCACAGGAAAGATATTTTTGTATAGGGCACTTCTTGGAACCCTTCGCAATTAGAACAAGCTTGCCATTGCTACAGCTACATCTGGTGTCGCAGCGTCTATAATGCCTGGTGGGAGGACGGCCCACTCACGTTTCAAGATACCCCTTACTCTTGAGGATGGTGATTGTTGTAGTTTCACCAAACAGAGTGGTACTGCAAAGCTACTGCAGCAAGCATCTCTCATCATTTGGGACGAGGCGTCTATGGCAAAGAGGCAAGCTATGGAAGTCCTAGATAACAGCCTACGTGATATAATGGGCTGGCGGGATCTGTCGTTCGGTGGGAAGACTGCTGTCTTTGGAGGGGATTTCAAATAGGTTCTCTCTGTTGTACGGAAAGGATCTAGGGCTCAGATAGTCGATGCTTCTCTACGGAGGTCGTATCTTTGGGAATCCATCCACCACCTTAAGCTCGTGCGCAACATGAGGGCGCAGAGTGACTCGTGGTTTGCGGAATATCTACTGCGCATTGGTGGTGGCATGGAGGAGGTTAACTGAGATGGTGATGTATGTCTTCCTGATGATATATGTGTCCCATACTCTGGGGATTCTGAGAAAGATCTTGACAGGGTGATTGAATGCATCTTTCCAAACCTCAATGCAAACATGACAAACAAGGACTACATCACCCTCCAGATCGATTCTATCCACACGTAATGATTGGGTGGACAATATTAATATGAAGATGATCGACATGTTCCAGGGTGGGGAGATAGTGTACCATAGTTTCGACTCCACGATTGATGATCCGCATAACTACTATCCGTCGGAGTTCCTTAACACATTGACTCCCAACTGGCTTCCTCCACATTTGCTAAAGCTCAAGATCGGCTGCCCGGTCATATTGCTTAGGAATATCAACCCTGCGAATGGACTGTGCAATGGTACAAGGCTGGTGGTTCGAGGCTTCCAAAGAAATTCAATTGATGCTGAAATTGTGCTGGGACAGCATGCCGGAAAGAGGGTTTTCCTTCCTCGAATATCGTTGTGCCCCTCTGATGATGAGATGTTCCCATTCCAATTTAAGAGGAAGCAGTTCCCTATTAGGCTCAGTGTGGTGGAACTGCTCGGAATTAACTTAGCTAAAGCACAATTATGTCGCCTGACACGCGATCATCTGCTTTAATCAAGTTAACTCGGCAGTCCGTCGGATTTCCTCCGATGAACACACAGGACCGAGAAAGCAGAGCTTACACGAAGGTGAGTGGTTCCAGAGAATACAATAGATCATCCAAATTAAACAAGTACATTAAGTTGTTACAACAACAGTCTCAAAATTCAAACAAAGTTTCCAGAGTTCTCAAGCAGCGGAAAAGAACAAACGAAGCTAGCGCCGAAGTCGGACGTCATGAAGAGGCCGATCATGACATCAATGATCCCTGCCCTTGCCGTCCGAGGAGGGATCCCACTCGACCATCCACCCAGGAGGAAGCTAGGGACGCCAAGTGCCACAAGCAGAAAACTCAGGGGCTCCAACTTTACCTGAAAGATGTGCCACAAGCAAGGCTGAGCAACTATGCTCAACAAGACTTACCCGACGGGTGATTCTAATCCACCAACCTCTAGACATGCAATGCTTTTTGGCTGAGGAGTTGTTTGCCAAAAGCGCCTAGTGTAGGTCCTTACTTTCAATGTTTTAGCCATAAGTTCTATTGTTGTTTACCATTCTAGGTTAGCAGCTATACTTAAACAAGAAGTGGTTTCCAAGCAATTAAGCAAGTAACAGAAATATTTCACCATCATCTTCCATTCTTATTCAGTGTAGCATAGTGATCAAGTAGTCCCAAACTGTGAGAGGCAGATGAATCGACTCGAATTTCTTAACCATGCATGACGAACCTAATCTCACGACATCCGTGCACCACGAAGGTCGCTTCCTTTGTCGGCCGTCCCCATCAATTCCCAGGCGTGTGTCAGGTCTAAACTTCCCTTGGCATGCAATGCTCCACAGTTCTGGCCTAATGCTGCACTGTGACCGCACTTGCACCCACATGATGCACCATGGGAACCTCATTCCAGGGACAGCAGGGGTATAAGCCACGCCCTAGTTCAATCAGGTACTAGGCTTCCCCATCCCATACTAGGTATGAGATTAGTACTTTCAAACACTTGATCACGAACACCATCACCTTTCAACCTTAGTCCATTTTCATGTAGACAGACGGGGTAATCCACCGACCACCAAAATAGTTCACAGAGCCCTACCCCGTCCATCGTCCTTATAGTTGTAACAAAAAGGAGAGCAAACAACTCCTATAACTCGCGAGTGACAGGAAATCACTCGACTTTTACCGAGTCCTATTTAAGCAAAGCAGCTACTCGGCCTATCATACTAGTGTTCAGATCAAAGGAAACCAAGTCATGCATCTACGGTTTCAAACAATTCCTGAAATGTAAATGCACACTCATAACAATAGAAGGCATGCACAAGTTTAGAAAAACTGGGTTATGCTCCGGGGCTTGCCTTCAAGTGGGGCAGTGGCGAACTAGTCCTTGGCGAGCACGGGCTCAACTCCTGCAGGCGGCGGCTCTGCTACGGCTTCATCTTCCAGCACCGGGTGGAGCTCGTACGTGCCATCGGCGAGGTCCAGCTCTACATGAAATGCAATGCAAGGGTGAGACTCTTAGACGGTTATTTCAACAGCACTTGCAAGGATTAAACCCAAAACTGTAGCAAAACTACAGGAAAAGGTGCGAAACCTACTTTATTGGATTCAACTCAGAACGAGGATTCCAACCCAAGTGATTTCCCATTTTTTTCCGATTTTTCCTCAATTTAAGGTGAAATCTCCAAGCTTCTGCTGACTCCAAACAAGTTAAAAGAGTAACTTACGATCTGACCCCTTAGACTCAAGAAATAACTGTACCAGGGTCCTCAGGTTTCACACAGAGAAGTCCTCGGAATTTTACACAGATACCCTCGGTCCAAAAGAAAAGACACAACTGAGGCCTCGGGCGAGGCGGACAGGGGTCGGGCGAGACAGATAGGGTCGGGTGAGCTAGACAGGGGTCGAGCGAGACGGGCAGGGGTTGGCAGCTTACCTCCGGTCCTATGGGCGAGGTCTTGGGGTCGGGAGGAAACAAGCCGAAGCGGAACAGCGGAAGGCAGTAAGTTTCGGGCGGCAACGAGGTCTGGCGGTGCTCCGATGGCGGTGAGGCTTCTCGGGGACAACACGCAAGCTCTAGAGCTGTACGACAGGATGGTGAAGCAGCTGGTGCGGTCGGCAAGGTGTGGTGTTGGGCGGAAAGGGGAGCTCCACAGAGAGCTCAGGCGGCAGCGCTTGAGCGCGAAGCAGAGAAATGTGCGGCGGCGAGTGCGGTGGAGAAGAACAAAGCAAGCAGCGCGGCAAGGGCCGTGGTAGTGAACAAAACTCCAGTGAAGGGCTTCGGTACCCCTTTTATAGCTGCACGGAAGTATTTGGAGGAAGGAAGCGAGCTCGAGCAGGCGCGAGGATAAGATCGAGGGAGGAGAAGTGCTCTGCCATGGCGGCGATTGGTCTACACCTCCATTGGTGAGCTCGGGCACAATCTTGCGCTGGTTGGGCAGCAAGGATTTGGGGCTGGGGCAAAGTGGGTTGCCGGGCACACTGATTTGCTCGGTCTGCGCGCATGTGTGGTCGCGGCCATCCAGGGCTGCGGTGCCATTGGCGGACAGGAGAGAGGGAAAGGCGCTGTAGGCGAGGTGACAAGGCGAGCGGTGACACGAGCATGTGCAGGAACAGCGGCTTTGCCGGGGCACGCTACTGGCGAGGCGGGGGAAGGAGTTGTCATTGCCTGCACGGCGGTTGGCGGAGACGGTAGCGTCGCGGGACGCGCGTGCGGGCAGTGCGACGGAGGTGTGACGGGAGGGCCAGAAGGTGTTGGGGTGCACGGTCAGGGATCCGGGTGAGGCGGATGCGTGCGGGAGGCGAGACCTCGGGCGAGACGAGATGGGGCGGAAGGGTCTGTAGGGCGCTTCTGCGCGCGTCTGGGAAAGAGGTGCGCTGCTCCATCTTGTCGCGACCGGCGACTGGGTGAGGTGGCGCTCGCCAGCGAGGTCACGCCATGCGGCGGCGGCGCTCTGAGGCGCGGCGCACGTGCGCTCTGTCGCTGCCTGGCCGAAGGATCCGCGAGATCCTCTGTCGGGCCCATCTTCAAACCTTTGGATCTCACGATTTTTAATCCACACCATGTTGACTCCCTTTACAAGAGTTGTAGCACATGGAACCAGGTCCAACTTTTGTAAAAGGACCAAGTTCAAAGACACGGTGGATTCAGGGATTCCACGCTCCAAAGTTTGGAGGAACGCCGCTTTCAGGACTTAGGGAAAATGGCGGTTTGGCTGGTTTTCAGGGGTCGGAGCTGATTTGAGCTGCAGATTTGGGGAGTTTTGAAGGTGAATTGGACCAAGGTCCAATTAATAAAGTTATTATAGGAACTTCATTCTCCAACTTCTATGAAGGGATTTCTTGGTGTTCTGTTCAACTTCCCAAAGATAAACCCACTCTATGGTGCTAGGTCGGGCTGAAATCCAGACTTAGCCGAAATGGCTAAAGGAGGCTAAGTCGACCAGATAAGGGGACTTGTCTTAAGATTAAAACTCAGCTTAAAAAATCTAGGTCGTTACACTCAGCTTCGCCATGACGGTCAACAAGTCACAGGGCCAAACTATACCAAATGTGGGTATGTACCTGCCCGCCCCTGTGTTCTCTCATGGTCAGTTGTATGTTGCTATGTCTAGAGCCAGAGCCAGAACGAATATCAAGATCCTCGCCCTTCCGCCAAACACAGAGGCAGATGAGGAACAAACTGTAGATGGCACGTATACGAAGAATATTGTATACAAGGAGGTTCTAACACCATAGGCGAGGTAATATAATGATTATTCGTGCATGTCTTACATTTTTCATTTATTTTTTAAAAAATACTGAACTCATCAATTCCATGTTTCTTGCTCTTGCTAGGTAATTTTAAATGCTTTGCGGTACACTGCATGGATAATTTGCATCCACACGAGCTGCTAATTATCAAGTCAAGTGTTTAGGTTGAAGTGATTGCTTAATTTTGTCACATGATGTCACTGCATGGGAAATTCCATGTATACTGAAAAACTGGATTACATCACATGATTATACATGACGTTTGGGACATGCTAATTAGTTCAATATTTTTGTTTCTTCAAACTCTTATCTGTTTCCTGTGCTGCCTGTCTGAACTTATTTACAAATTTGACACATATTCCAAGACATACATTTCTTCTAGGAAGGATCTTTTATATGATGATATGGCCGAGGTTGATACTTTGCTAGAGGTTTCCTTTACCTCTATTAGGAATTGAAGTGTAAGGTTCCGATAAGCATGTTGGAGGTATGCCCTAGAGGCAATCATAGAGATGATGATATTCCATTTGTATCCATGATTTATATTGTGTTCATTGAATATCCATTAAAGGCTACTTGAATTGATTTGCAATTATGTGAATTGTGTGTGAAACTCTTTACTTGTATGGTTATTCTAAAGTTGTCCCTAGTCGGAGTTCATGTGAGGACACACATGAATATTAGACTAGTACATGTATTAGTTGATGACTATGTTTCACAAGTCATGAACATGGAGATGTTGAACTAATAATGTGGGCACATGTGGAGACATGTGCTAGGACTGACCCAACACGAGAAGTAGTTCTCTCTTTAAACAACATATACGCTTTGTCCTTAAACCTGGGATTGTCGCATGTATTCAAGATGTGGATCGACCTACTTAGGGGCTATCAAACGCTACGCCGTAACAGGGTAGTTATAAAGGTAGCTTCCGGGTTTGTCAAGAAGCATGCTGTGAGACATGGTCAATCAAGATGGGATTTGCCCCTCTCTGATTGAGAGTGATATCTCTGGGCCCCTCGATTGATCGGATCTGAAAATGCATGGCCATGCTACGTACGGTTAAGAGTTAACCTACAAAGGGATTCCGAATCACAGGATCGAGAAAGAGCGGTCGGCTTGGAGCTAGACCAAATATCGTGAGGCAAAGGGAATAGCATGTATATAATGTTGTGATGGTTCGTCTGATATGATCTTCGTGTGCGTATAGGAGTTGGCACGTCTTGCTAGAGGCCGCTACTGACTATTGGGCCGAGTAGGAGTACTCAGGCCATGTCTATACGTATCCGAACCCATAGGTTCACACACTTAAGGGGCTGGAAGCCCAATTCGGATGTGATCCGAGTTGGATTAGGTTTACAAGTACTAATGGGCCTCGGACACAGAGGCCCGTTAGGAACCTCTATAAATAGAGGGGTGGGGGCTCCCTAGGGTTTACACCTTTTGGCGAAACTCATCTGCCGCGCCTCCCATGCCCTCGCCTGTTGCAACTCACGGATCTAGCAGTCCGGCTTGCGACGCTTCCTCCCTGCACGTGTGGATACCTTGGAGGTGTTGCGCCTGCAGCACTTGAACGAGCCACGACGAGCCACGACGAGCCGCAGCACGAGGGAGATCTTGCTGCACGTGGATGAGCTGCTGAGGAGCTGCTGGACGTCGACGTGATCGACTACATACGACTACGTTGATCGACTTCGCTGCATCGACGCAAATCTACATCTTCCGCACCAGTAGTGCGTCGAGTGGTAATCCCGTGATCCTTATACGGCAGTTTTTCCTGGTTTATGCAATAGAATTTTTGATTTGCGCTAGTGTAGCCTACCTCGTATCCCAACAAAGCAGCCACAGGGAAGAACTCCAACAATGTTTCCAACTAAATTAAAAAGGTAAGAAAAAGGTTAGGCCCAGCTTTTCATAGATATTTGACATTCAATAACTAAAAAGTTCAACAATCATCCACAGACCAATGGTGACTCAAAGATGAATCCAATTGGGATCTATGATAAGAAAGCATGGAGTGTTGCGAATGTAGCACGGATGAGCTCTGATCTTTGTGTTGCAGATAGGACATACAAGCATAGCTCATGAATGAGCCGGAACTCACTGAACAAAGAAAATTTGGTTACTAAGTTAAAACAGAAGCATTCCTACTGAAAGCATACAAAATGTCAAGTAAACATTCTTCATGAATAACTATCTATAAAGCAGAACCTCCAAGGTAGCCAAGAAAATATAGAAGCTGAGAACAAATCCAACCTATTAAGCGAAGACTTCAGTTTAATCTTTTATTGTGTCATTTCACCTCTTGAGAAGTCATAAATTTCTTCGCTTAGAAGCTGCAGGTTGTTGAATTGAACAGTCAACATGTAAATTAAACATTCGAGAAAATGTGAAAAATGATAAAAGTAGAGAATCTTGACTTGCCTTTAATATAGCCATACAATTTTCACATATAAAACTATTAATATAGCCATACAATTTTCACATATAAAACTTATTTCAAATAACAGGACAGCTGATCAGATTAAAATTCACCACATATAAAAGCAGCCTTCTCTTACTGGGTCCATGCTCATGCTAAGCCGCCTGAGACCAAATTAGCGACTAGTTGGAATGCTTGATACTTGACTTAGAATATATAACAAGTCCACCTTGTACTTTGTATACCTCATCTGCTTAACAGTATAAATGAGCCAACTTCATCGGGCGTCCGCCATCGCCAGGAGACATCAAGGAGCATCCATCCATGCATGCTTGCATCTTGGATGGTGCTATGGACCAGGCATCCTACTTTTGTTAGAATCCCTATCTGCATTTGTGTTGGAACATGGTGCACCAATTTCTCTTGGTATAGCTCCTCTTCCTTGTCCTTCCTTTTGCTTAGAGTAGAAAACCTAATCTTCACAGCATTGTCACTTCTGTTACAAGGGAACTAAAAAAACATACATAAGCAAATAATCTTAGCTTGCAATTTCCATTTTTACCCCTTATTTTACCTTGCAGAAAATAGTAATCCAGTAAGATGAGCCACCTCCACTTGTTTCCAAGAACTTTTCGAGCCTGCATAACACTGACAAAACTTTTCGAGCCTGCATAACACTAACAAGTAGAAAAAATGGTGTATCTCAACTTGCATACGAGTGGGCTTAAAGGTATGTTATCAGGACATATGAAAGTCTAATGTACAACACGCATGTGATTAAAAAAAGATTACATAGAAAACATTTATTAACAAATGTAACTAAGAAATCACAATTATTGTTTTGTCAACAATCCATCATATAACTAACGGACTCGTATGCTGATTGGTCGTATACATCTTCAGACTTTGGTCCTGGGATGAGTGAGCAGGAGAACATGTAGTCATACAAGTATTCTATATAACAATTTTACATATTGTTTCACTACTCTTTGCAGTTGCAACAAGATAAGGGATGAAGGATGCCCACCTGGCAGGCCACTCGTGTTTTAGGACCTATTACAATGCAAGGATGCCTTGAAAAATTGAGTTATACAGATTGTTTTGGAGAATTGCCGGAATAAAAGTTCTTTTGCTTGTCTTGAGGTGAGCTAAAAGTTTGTGCAACTACCTCCTCATGACTTCAGAAGATGCTAATTATAACCACCCATATTTTTTTAGTCGCCTCATATTAATTTGTTACTTTTTTTTTAGCATTCTAAGCTTCTCCTAGCATCGTCAGACCCTGAGATAGTTGTAGCAGCTTTGGAAACTCTTGCTGCATTGGTGAAAATAAATCCTTCAAAGTTGCATATGAATGGAAAGCTAATTAGCTGTGGAGCTATAAACACCCATCTTCTATCAACTTGTTAATTTAGGATACTTCCGCCACGTCGTGCACTGCCAAGGGGTGTAGGGCCAGCATCAAGAAGTACACCTCGCTCAAGAATGCCTTTGCCGTCCTCGCTGCGGCGGTCGTGGCCACGTCCATCCTGGCGGCGACCAGGCCTTGGAAGGCTATCTTGCTGGCGGCGTCGGCCGTGCTAGCTGCGGTGTCTTATGCGTGTGACACGGTGCTTTCTTTGATAACAACAAACTTCATTAGGAATCATAGGAGGTTGTAATGACCGTAGCGGAACTGTATTTAGTAGGTACAGGGAAAATAGAGGAAAGGGCTCCTCTTGCCGTTTGCATATTTGTATCTGATAAATGGTTGATCTTTTGGCAATCTAAAGCTTCATGTCAGCAGCAGATGATACTTCTGCACTTTGTATATTTGTATGTAATATAAATGAGTAATGATTTGGCAATCTAAATTGAAAAATGTCAGCAGCAAATGATATGAGGATTAGACTTTAAATCTTCTGTGAAAATGCAGTCATGCAGGAAGGTTCAGAGACATAGGAAACTGCTAGTGCATCGTCAGAGTCAAGGTAGAAATTAATAGAAGATAGCGGTTGGACTAATGGAAATATAGGTAATGGAAATGTATTTTGCTTTGATTATAGAACGCACCATGATTGGGTGCTTGCTATCCTGAACAACGGAACAGTAATATAAGAAAGTGCATGGAGAAAATTTGATAAGTTGCATCATAATTGGAAGGAGGATTACTTGAGGGAATAAAACAAGACTGTTTTGAGAAGATGAAGCGGCGACCGTCGGACAACCTGGCGAAGGAAAGAGAAAAGTCGGCAGGAAACACCTTGAGAAGGAAAGAGATAGCGGTTGGAGTTTATGCGTGAAGAAAAAAACAGCAAGAGAGAAGCAAGCAAGCAATACCTTGAGATTTTGTGGGCATGTTAAAAGAAAGGAAAGATTAAAACATCAACTCCTTGCATGCATGCGCAAGATTTTGTGGGCATGTTAAAAGAAAGGAAAGATTAAAAAATCAACTCCTTGCATGCATGCGTGAGATTTTGTGGGCATGTTAAAAGAAAAGAAAGATTAAAAAATCAGCTCCTTGCATGCCTGCACTAGATTGGGCCCTAACTTAGGGGCGGTCGTGATCAGTCACTCCATTTGCCAGGCCTGGGGAGGAAATTGGAAAAAGAATTGTACTCTATCGTGGGTTCCTTCCCTTCCTTTTTCTATCAGCCGCCATAACAAACTTGTTGCCGCCATCGCACACGCACATGCCCGAAACAAACCCGTCGCTTGCCCCACGGCGCCGTTGCTCGCCCTGCGCCATCGCTGACCTCCTTGTTGGGTAATTATTGACCATCGGTAAGGACGCATGCAATTCTCCTGAAGCTTTCTCATCGCCTACTCCCTGACCTCGTTACTAGACCGACGCTGATCTGTTATGAAGCTGAACGCTCGGTCACGAACTGCACCGGAAGGTTGGAGGGTATCGTGCGAGCGGCGGCGTTGCAGCTCAATTGTGAGTTCTCGTTACCTTCTGTTAATCATGTTCACATAGATTAGATCATGATTAGGCCTAATTAGACATGATTATACCAAGAGGTTGTCGGATATGGCATGTGTTATGTTAATTAATCTGTTAATCATGTTCGTTATGATTAGATCATAATTAGGCCTAATCAGACGTGATTATACCCAAGAAGGTTCTCGGATATGGCATATGTTATGTTAATTAATCAAGAATAGTCTAGGTTAGGCCCTAATAGCTTCGGGTTAATCACCCTATCCTAATTAAGTTGAAATTACCCACTGTTTTTTAGGCAACGAAAATTATCCATTGTTAGTTCCATAATTAGCCATTGTTAGTACCAATTCCTTGCAATTAGCACCTATGCTTCGATGGGATAAGAGTAAGAGAGAGGAGTGTCTAGGAGTAGGCAGTAGCAGCTAGCATCTTTTTAATTGGAGGAGCATTAGAGTGAGTCGTATTGTAAGTCACATTGGAAGTATATAGTCATAAAACATGTACATAAATGATATACATATAACAAGGGTACATAATGATAAATATTTTTTATTCGAACTATGGAACAGTACACCAAAGTGATAAGCTCCTATATCATTATTCCTTCATCTCTCCTAACGAATAAGACTCACTTGCAGTTATTCAGCTATGGGTTCCTCCTACGTGTCGCTTTTGAGGAAGAGGGTAACCTTGCCTACACTGCTGATATCCTTGCCCGCACCGACAACGAACAGGTATGATACTCATAATTTTTGAAGCGGTACAGATTTCATTTGAATGACGACATCAGTTTTTATCTCGTACGCTATGATGCACCCTCGCATTATATATGTATAAAATCTCGGAATTATAGGTGGGTTGAGTTTCATGAGGTGGAGCTGGAACACATCTTCTGGAGATGGGATGTGAATGCCATGGTTTTTTGGAAAGGAAACATACGAGAATATGGAGGACAGGAGTATTTGCACGTAATATTGGTTGATGAGCAGGTGCTTCAATCATCCGCCTGCTTCTTCTTTTTATATGCATGTGTAATTAGGTGGATGAATTGTGGTTTTACTGCAAACTACTGATGTATGTTGGCTACAATGTTTGTGCAGGGCACCAAGATGGAGGCAGTTGCGTGCGGCGACCATCATATGATGTTCAACAATGTGCTTATTGAAGGTGAAACATATGACTTTTTGGGAGTGTACTTTACGCCAACTTATGTGGATCCCATTCCCAATATGTACCGTCTATGTGAATACTACGCTGTCATCCTTTTACCGAACACTGTAATCAAGACTCCACAGAGGCCCATCTGGATTTCAGAGTGTCCTCGTGCCTTTAGGGAATTCGAGGATGTATACCGTCAGCCAGTAGATACTTTTGCAGGTGACTCATCAATTTATACACGCTTTCATTTAACAAAATATGATGTCCTTGGTTTCACACTAAAATGCAAAGCATATATTTTTTTTGTTATTGAAGATGTCATAGGCGTGGTTGTATATGCGTCTGAGATCCAAGATAGGGGTGACTTCCGGAGGCGACCTAACGGGCACGTGGTAATCATGAATCAAAGGTACGTGTATTTATGTACATATGAAATTATCTGTCGTGGGTCGATCGGAATTAATGTTGTTGCTTGTAGGAAAAACTTCATCATAATCCACGTGAACGACCCACACCTTCAATGCCACATATGGGAGTGGCACCGCACGGCTTATCAATTCAAGACATTAGCTGCCCTCCATGTCAAGATATCTACGATGCAAGGTATGACATTATCAATGAGCACTCAGTTTTGTTAATAAAATTAACAATATATTTAACCATTAATTCTTTAAATTCATATATCCCCTTGCCTGTTTAAGTTTTTAATTCAGTTTTCCCTTGCCTGTTAGGTGGAGTGACTACTACAGATTATAGTCAAATTATTTTTCTCCCATATGTTCTGATGCGTACGATTTGAAAGTTAACATCTTATTGTGCTCAATAACTTTGTTTCACTGAAGTTATATAGTTTTGATCTCTGATTTTTGTGTTGCAGACCTATACAAGCGGATACGTGCTGAACGGAAATAAATTACAAAGACGGCACGTGCCCTTACATTAGATATCATCAACAAGTAGTAATGCTAGGATGCTCAGCAACTCTGTGTTGTGTTTCAAAGTTTGGATGTTCACAACATACTGAATCATATTTTTCGAGGATTTTCCTTATATGAACTTTTTAGACAGTGACCATGTACCATGACCTTTTTATTACCATGTTAGAGGAAATTATAAATATAATGCTTTATTAACTAACTGATAATTGAGTCATGTAAACTTTATTTGTCCTTAAATTTCTTAATTTGGTGATCTTCTGTACTTGATGATGTTAGAAAGAAGATTTGTTGGAACTCAACACAACCACCAAAGATGATCGTTACCTCAGTTACAAATAAGGCATGGAATCCATAAGGAACTCTGTTAGGAAGCTTGACCACAGAGATGTCTGAATAACCAACGGGAACCGTTTGTCAAGTTTGTTTGTTTTATACAGATATAAAAGCCTCAAGTTCAATTCTCTGTGAAAACACACGCAACTATGCATAGATACTCAGACCGTTAAGTGGAGCGTTCGTGTGAACCGGTATTAATATGTAAACATCAAAAGGTATGCAGGTTCCGATGCATAAGGATGCTGGATGCTACGGTGTTTCATTTGCTACAAAGAAATGCATCATAGTCGTAGCACAAGTAGGAGAACAAAGTGCTCATCTACTGATCAAACACTTTGGCCTCCCGCATAAAATAAATTTCAATAGCAGGCTTAGGGAAAACATCAATGTAAAAAAAAACATAATATGAAGACAATTGTAATAATTACCTTTGCTTCTCGCTGCTCAGTGTCACTTGAATATAAAATGAGGCCCTATATTTAGAAAATATAGGTAATGGAAATGTATTTTGATATGATTATAGAACGCACCATGATTGGGTGCTTGCTATCCTGATCAACGAAACAGTAATATAAGAAAGTGCAGGGAGAAAATTTGATAAGTTGCATCATAATTGGAAGGAGGATTACTTGAGGGAATAAAACAAGACTGTTTTGAGAAGATGAAGCGGCGACCGTCGGACAACCTGACGAAGGAAAGAGAAAAGTCGCAGGAAATACCTTGAGAAGGAAAGAGATAGCGGTTGGAGTTTATGCGTGAAGAAAAAGAAGAGCAAGAGAGAAGCAAGCAAGCAATACCTTGAGATTTTGTGGGCATGTTAAAAGAAAGGAAAGATTAAAAAATCAACTCCCTGCATGCATGCATGCACGAGATTTTGTGGACATGTTAAAAGAAAGGAAAGATTAAAAAATAAAAGAAAGGAAAGATTAAAAAATCAACTCCTTGCATGCATGCGTAAGATTTTGTGGGCATGTTAAAAGAAAGGAAAGATTAAAAAATCAGCTCCTTACATGCATCCGCCAGATTGGGCCCTAACATTGGGGTGGCCGTGAGCAGTCACTCCATTTGCTAGGCCTGGGGAGGAAATTGGAAAAAGAATTGTACTCTATCATGGGTTCCTTCCCTTCCTTTTTCTATCAGCTGCCATAACAAACTCGTTGCCACCATCGCACACGCACATGCCCGAAACAAACCCGTCGCTTGCCCCGCGCCGCCGCTGCTCGCCCTGCGCCATCGCTGACCTCCTTGCTGGGTAATTGTTGACCATCAGTAAGGACGCATGCAATTCTCTTGAAGCTTTCTCATTGCCTACTCCCTGACCTCGTTACTAGACCGACGTCGATCTGTTGTGAAGCTGAACGCTCGGTCGCGAACTGCACTGGAAGGTTGGAGGGTGTCGTGCGAGCGGCGGCGTTGCAGCTCAAGTGTGAGTTCTCGTTACCTTCTGTTAATCATGTTCACGTAGATTAGATCATGATTAAGCCTAATTAGACATGATTATACCAAGAGGTTGTCGGATATGGCATGTGTTATGTTAATTAATCTGTTAATCATGTTCATTATGATTAGATCATAATTAGCCCTAATCAGACGTGATTATACCCAAGAAGGTTCTCAGATATGGCATATGTTATGTTAACTAATCAAGAATAGTGTTAGGCTCTAATAGCTTTGGGTTAATCACCCTATCCTAATTAAGTTGAAATTACCCACTATTTTTTAGGCAACGAAAATTATCCATTGTTAGTTCCATAATTAGCCATTGTTAGTACCAATTCCTTGCAATTAGCACCTATGCTTCGATGGGATAAGAGTAAAAGAGAGGAGTGTGTAGGAGTAGGAAGTAGCAGCTAGCATCTTTTTAATTGGAGGAGCATTAGATGCAGTCGTATTGTATGTCAGATTGGAAGTATATAGTCATAAAACATGTACATAAATGATATACATATAACAAGGGTACATAATGATAAATATTTTTTATTGGAACTATGGAATAGTACACCGAAGTGATAAGCTCCTATATCATTATTCCTTCATCTCTCCTAACGAATAAGACTCACTGCAGTACAAATGTTCAACTTGCAGTTATCCAGCTATGGGTTCCTCCTACATGTCACCTACTCCCTGACCTTGCTACTAAACTGACGCCGATTTGTTGTGAAGCTGAACGCTCGGTCGCGAACTGCACCGGAAGGTTGGAGGGTGCTGTGCGAGCGGCGGCGTTGTAGCTCAAGTGTGAGTTCTCATTACCCTCTGTTAAACATGTTCATGTAGATTAGATCATGATTAGACCTAATCAGACATGATTATACCCAAGAGGTACTCCGATATGGCATGTGCTATGTTAATTAATCTGTTAGTCATGTATGATTAGATCATAATTAGGCCTAATTAGATATGATGTAGTGGGGAATTAAGATTGAACGGTAACTTGACTTAGCAGGCCATGATGTAGTGGGAAATTTTGTTTTTTGCAATAATCTTCTTGTAAAATGCGAAGAGAAAGGCAGTTGTAGTTCTAATATAATTAGAACTTACTGTAATCATATTTCTTTCAGAAAAATAATTTATTGTGGGGAATTGTCTCCTTGAAACTGTTGCTTTGCTTATAACTCCTTTTTTTTAGCAAACTCCTTTTTGCATTGTCAATCTGTATTAGCAGTCAACAAGCGCAAGTCATTGTACGATCCTGGTGAACTTTAAACCACTACATTCAGCATCCTAAATCTCAGCATCCATCCATATTAGATGGTTCCGAGGTAAGCTACCCACAAGCTTAACGCTCACTGAATCATATTGCAAAATCGGTACTAAGTTAATGAGTTTATATGTTACCTCCTTTTTCCATCAATAGTCATCCTTGGAGCAGCCATCCATGGAGCTGACGCTCACTGGTGACGATGGTGGCTATAGTATGGATATATTGCTGGAACTAGAGGAAACTACTCCCAAGACGGATTACTTGGATGCCAATAAATACCAAGAGGGTTTGACACCTAACAAACTCAAAGATGTTGACATGTCACAGCGGGTGTTGATCACTAACAAAACCAAGGAGTCAGAAGATGCTTTCAAGATTTCGGAAGGTAGTTTATGTTTCATTCATATATCAGGTTGCTCATTTGATATATTTTCACAACATTTATCATGTGCAATGATCTTTATCCTCAAATTTTATGATTATTTCAGGTTACAAATGTACTGTCAATGATCATGCCTTCATTGAAGCTACTAAAAAGATCTCAATTGAACTAGGTAGGGAAGAACTTGTGCTCATCGATGATGTCCTGGTGAATAGGAATCACATGGAGTGCTTATTTTGTCGAAACGCATACCTGTATGATGAGGTAATAACCCCGAGTACAAATTTATTTATTTTTTTAGAAAACGCAGGAGAGCTGCGCTTCATTGTATTAGAGAGAGAAAAAAGGTCCTCATACAGCTTCCCTCTCTCATACGGGGACCAAATATGAGAGATAGTTCAACAAAAAAGGAACTAGCCTAAGAAACAAAATAGAACATGACCAAAACTTGACCTAACTGTCTAGATTACACCCTATAAGCCTAAGCCTTGCAGCTTCTTAGCGCCGACCAGGCACCAAAGGCTGTGTTCCTCTTTGAGGTCTCTCATAATGGTATCAACCGAGGGAGCCATCCCCTCAAACACACAGGCATTTCTATGCTTCCAAATCATCCAAGCACCCAAGATTATTAGGGAATTTATCCCTTTCTTGTATTCTTGTTTCACTTTCTTCAAAACCTTGCGCCACCACTCGGCAAAGCTACGTTCCTGCTGCCTTGGAATGGTATCACCCAGGTTCAGGGGTGCTAAAAGCTTAAACCAAACTTGCCTTGACACCACACAAGATACTAACAAGTACTGTACTGTCTCATCCTCCTGGTCACATAGGGGGCATTGTTCAGGATGAGGCATTCCTCTCTTTTCAAGTCTATCGGCCATTCAACATCTATTACGAATTGCCAACCAAATAAAAACCTTACACTTATTTGGAGCCTAGGTTTTCCAGAGTCTTTTCCAAGGCTCAAAAGTTACTGATCCCTGGAAATAAGCCCGATAAGCAGATTTAGAAGAATAGCAGCCCCCAGGTTCCAATTTCCAGATGTGCCGATCTTCAAGATCATTCAACTAGATGCCCTGAACACAGTCCCATAATTGCAAAAACTCCCTGATTCCAACCCAGGATAGACTCCTACATATTACGGAAACCCATTTATTATTGTCCAAAGCCTCAGCCACTGTTTGTCTTTTGCGGATTCTTGGGGACACACTTGCAAAGACCTCAGGTGCAAGATTCTCCACTGAACATCCATGCAACCACCTATCTATCCAAAAAAGCGTATTGCTTCCATTTCCTAACTCTGTGCTGACAGTGATAGAGAACAAGGCTACTAAGTTAGGATGCGAGGGGAGTTCAAGATCAATCCACGGTCGATCAGTTCAGGTTTTCTTATGCCACTGCCATCTAGCTTGCAGTGCCCAGGCCATAACCTCTAGATTGATAATTCCCAAACCACCAAGATCCAGTGGTCGCCTGACTTTTTCCCATGCAACTAAACAGCAACCTCCATTAGCTTTTTCCTTCCCTTTCCAAAGAAAGCCTCTCCGGATTTTATCAATTGCGCTTATGAACCATTTTGGGACGTTGATGGCCATCAGAAGATAGATAGGTATAGCTGAAAGAACAAAATGGACCATAGTGTATACCCTGCCCTATTCATTAGGATAGCTTTCCACCCCGGCAACTTATCTGCCACCTTCTCAATCCAAGGCAACAGGTCAGCCTTTCTCAGCTACTTATTGGACAGCGGCAGCCCTAGATAAGTGCAAGGAAATTCAGCAACAATGCAAGGGAGAGAATCTTTTACTGACTCCAGGGAAACATCATCACATCGGATTGGAATAATGGTGCTCTTGTGCAAGTTGGTTTGCAGCCCTGAGGCCATACCAAAGACATCCAGAATTTCCTTTGTGACCTCTAGCTCATCCTCCATCGGTCTTATAAAGAGAGCAACATCATCATCATATAGAGAGAGACGCTGTCCAGAAATTCTTTGGGAGAGGGGTTGCAGGAGCCCTTTGTGGCGGAACACCCTCGGATTAGCCTAATTAAGGCACGGTTAAGTCGCTTAACATGCGACACCCGGTCTTAATCGTGCTGACTCGAGATGCCGTCGGATTTCATCCGATTTCACCACTTTGATAGGACCGAGTTAGCAAACTCACACGAAGGTGAGCGGTTCCAGAGAATACAGCAAGTCCACTGAGTTTAGACAATTGACCATTTAGTTCAACAACAAACAACATCAGAGTTTTACAAGGTTCCAAGGAAAAACAACATAAGGTAAATAAGCGGAAGCTAAACGCAGGGGTCGGACGTCCTTGGTGAGGCCAGCCAAGACGTCAGTGATCCCTCTCCTCGCCGTTCGAGGAGGGATCCCACTCGACCGTCCAACCCGGAGGGAGTTGGGGCGGCCAAGTGCCAACAGGAGCGGACTCGGGAGCAGCGACTTCACCTGAAAAACAAAAGTCACAACAAGGCTGAGCTACTAAGCTCAACAAGACTTAACCGATCGGGAGTAAACTACTCCACCACTTCTAGACATGCAAGGCGCTTTGGCTGAGGGGTTTGTTTGCCAAAAGCACTATGTAGATCCTTATTTTCAAAGTTTTAGCTCAGATTCTAAGTTCATTAACCGGTCTAAGTTGGCAACTTACTCTAAGCAAACATAGAACCAACCAAAGGGTATATAACATCATCAAGACCATGTCATCATCAGATTCCTTTATTACTCAGTGTAGCATAGCGATCAAGTAGTCTCAAACTGTGAGAGGCAGACGAATTGATTCGAGTTCTTTAACCATGCATGGTGAACCTAACCTCACGACATCCGCCCACCACCGACGGTCGCTTCCTGTGTCAGCCTTCCCCATCAATTCCCTAGCCCGTGTCAGGCCCATTTCCTTTGGTGCAATGTTCCACAGACCCGGCCTCTGCCGTTTTGTGACCACACTTGCCACCACGTGCGGCCGCAGGGGAACTCCGTTCCAAGGACAATGGGGCGATCGCTCACGTCTAGGTTCAATCCGATACTCGGCTTCCTCATCCCATACTGAATATGAGGTTAGTACTTTCAAACACTTGATCACGAACACCACCACTGTCAGGCCTTAACAAGTTCCATAGACAGACGAGGCGATCAGCCGACCACCAAGTTAACCAGAACCCTGCCCCGTCCATCGTCCTTATAGTTGTAACAGAAGAGAACAACCAACTCCTATACTCGCGAGTGACAGGAAATCACTCGACTTTTACCGAGTCCTATTTTAAGCATTGCCACTACTCGAACCCAACAGACTAGTATTCAGATCAAGGGAACTAAGTCACGCATCTATGGTTGCAAACAACTCCTATACGTAAATGCACAAACATGATGAAGAAGGCATGCGCAAGTTTGGGAAAACTGGGTTCATGCTCCGGGGCTTGCCTTCAAGCGAGGAGGAGGGGAACAGGTCTTCTGCTGGGATGGCTTCGGCTTCTGGAAGCTGGACCTCGGCTACAGCTTCGTCTTCTGATGCCGAGTACAGCTCGTAGACGCCGTCGGCGACATGCAACTCTACACGAATGCAATTGCAGGGGGTTAGCACTTAGATGGTTATTTCAACAGCAACACTTGCGAGTTTTAGCTTCGGACACTGGTAGCAAAGCTACAGAAAAGGTGGGGAGGTGCACTTGGGTTGGTGAAGGGCAAGATAAAAGGGTCGGATGGGAAGAAACTTGTGATATGATCCTTAGACTAAAGGAATAGATGTGCCGGGGGTCCTCAAACTTAACGCAGAGAAGTCCCCGATTTTTACACATATACCCTCGGGTCAAGGAAAAGGATACAGCCGAGCCCTCGGGCGAGGCGGAGAAAGGGTCGGCGAAATAGACAGGGTCAGGCGAGACGGAGAAAGGGGTCGGTCGGACAGACAGGGTCGGACGAGGCGGACAAGGGGTAGGAAGAACAGACAGGGTCGGACGAGGCGGAAAAGGGTCGGACAAACAGAAGGGGTCGGACGAGGCGGAAAAGGGTCGGACGAACAGAAGGGTCGGACGAGGCGGAAAAGGGTCGGACGAACAGAAGGGGTCGGACGAGGTGGAAAAGGGTCGACAGCTTACCTTCGGTTCACAGGTGAAGCTTCGGGTCGGGAAGGAGCAGACTTGGGCGGAAGGATGGAAGCACTAGGACTTGGGCAGGCGACGATGTCCGGCGGTGATCCGGCGGCGGCGGTGCTTCTTGTGGACCACAAGCAAGCTCTTGCGCAGCGCGGAGGAGGAAGCGGCTGGGTGGATTGGAAAGGGCGGGCGTGGAGTGGAGAGGAGAGTTCCTCAGGGACTTAGGCGGCAGCGCTTGAGCACGAAGCAGAGGAACGGCGGTAAGGTAGCGATGGCGAAGGGGACTCTGGTGGGACTCTGGTGTTCCCTTTTATAGCTGCGCGGAAGAGAGAGAGTTGGAGCAGCGCGAAGACCGGGAAGAAGCGATGGAGTGCACTGCCACGGTGGCGATTGAGCAGCGGGGCGGCGGAGCAGGATTTTGGGGATGACACCGTCGGCCATTAGGCACCAGAGACAGAACGGCGCAGGCACGGTTTTGCCGGTGGTTGAGATTTGGTGAAGGCGGGCGTCATCGTGCGGCGGATCTGATGGATGTGACCGGGGAAACGGCGCTAGAAACAAGGGCGCACAGGTGAGAAGACAGGCGGGCTGCGGCTGCGCGGGCGAGCGCGAAGCAGCGGTCTGTCGGGGCACAGCTCTGACAAGGCGGGAAAGGAACTGTCGCGATCGGGGTTGGGATTGGCGACGGAGGAATCGTCGCGTAGCGCAGTCCGGGGCGGCGCGACTGTGGAGGGGCGGCGGAAAAGCCGGGAGGCATCAGGCTCTGCAACCGGGAGTCCGGCGAGGTGATGATGGGCGCAAGCCGCGAGGCGCTGCAGAAACGGTTGCAGAGGGCTTCCGCTGCGATTGGGGAAGGGGGCGCGGGAATCCATCCGGTCGCGGCCGGCGACGGGGCGGAGCGGTGGGGGTCGGAGGAATTGAGCCACGCGGCGGAGAAACTTTGGAGCGAACATGCTACTCGAGTGCGTCTGTCTCGGGAGATCTGGGGAAAAGATTTTGCGGGTCCACCGGTCAGTCTCGGTTGGTCCACTGCTCAGATTGAAAAGAGGCACTGTGGGAAGACTTAGAAGGATCCGGCGGGATGGGTTTTCAGGGGTCGGGATCTAGGAACCGGCAGAAAGGGTCGGGTTGGGGGTCTTCAGGGGTCGGAGCTGGAAACCAGCGGAGAGGGGTTGGATTCTCAGGGGTCGGGACCGGGCTGGAGGTTGAGCACTTAGGCTCAGGGGAAGCTGAGATAGGGGGATCAGGGACTCGGATTAGATTAACTCGAAGATTTGGGGTCGGTCGTCACACCCTTCCTCTCCAGCTTTGACAAAGAGGCTGTTAAGCACATCCATAACTAGAATAAATAACATGGGGGACAAAGGATCACCTTGCCGGAGTCCACGCTGATGCTGAATAACATTTCCAGGTTCCCAATTTATCAACACACGAGTGGATGAGGTAGATAACAGATTTGAAATCAGATTGCACCATGATATGCTGAAACCCAAATGAGAGAGTACTTTCAGGAGGAACGCCCAAGTTACCGAATCAAAGGCTTTAGAGATATCCAGTTTCAAAAATAGACTTGGTACCTTTTGGTGATGAAGCACCTTCACAGTTTGTTGGACAAGGATGAATTTATCATGAATACTTCACCCTCTAATAAAAGCACTCTAATCTGTGGCAACCAAAGAATTGAGATGAGGTGCCAATCTGTTAGCAAGGATCTTGGTTACTAATTTCGCAAAGCTATGAACAAGAATGATGGGGCAAAAATCTTTGGCCAGTATTGCACCATCCTTTTCTGGGATGAGTGTGATGTAAGCTGCGTTAAGAAGCCCCAATCCCCTAGCATTTCCTTGCTACAAAGTGATAATAGCAGCCATGAAATCTGATTTGATCACCAACCAGCATTCCTTGTAAAACTTGCCCGTATATCCATCTGGCCCTGGAGCCCTATCTGTCAGCAAGGCTTTGATAGTTGCCCAGACTTCTTCTTCAGTGATCGGGTTATCCAACATGGACAGATCCAAAGTATCCCTATGAAAAGATTGCAGGTTCAAGGAGAAGGAACGATCAGCAACTTTTCCAATCAGATTTTCAAAATAATTATGCATGATCTCCTGCTTATCCTCTTGAGAAGTGGCCACTCTATCACCATCAATGAGTTTGGGCATAAAATTTTTCCGCTTCCGAAAAGCTGCTTGCTTGTGAAAAAATGAAGTGTTAGCATCACCCTCTTTTAGGTATCTAACTCGGGACCGTAATCTTGCAATGGTCCTTTCAAACGAGCTAGCCTCAAGCAGTGACACTTCAATTCTCTTCACAACCACTCCTCTTGCGATGAAAGCTGCCTCATGTCTTGGGCCATTTCAAGTCTATGTAACACCTCACAAGCAAGAGCTAGCTATAACTTTATGTGCCCTACCTTCTTGGCACTCCAAGACTGCAAGGCCCGTGTCAACCTTTTAAGCTAGATAGAAATGCGTTGAAGAGGGCTAGCATTGCTCACTGGTTCTTCCCAAGAATTCTTAACTGTGTCAAAAAACCCCGGCAGTTGTGGCCAAAAACTTTCAAAATGGAACCGTGTTTTGCCCCTAACACCATCCTGAAGCCCGAACACTAGAGGGCAATGATCTGACATCTCTGATGCATGACTTTGTAGTACACAGTCTGGGTAAATGTCTTCCCAGTCTCCTGTACAAAGAACCCTATCCAACTTGACAAGAGTAGGTGAAGTTCTCTCATTAGACCATGTATATCTTCGGCCCAGTAGTGGGATTTCCTTAAGTTCCATATCATTTACAAAGCGGCGAAACCTTCCCATTAAAGCCCTGTTCACATTGTCATTGTTTTTATCTTGAGCATAATAGATCATGTTATAGTCACCAGCAAGCATCCACGGTCTGCTGCAATGACCTCTCACCTCCCTTAATTCTTCAAGAAAGGCTGGTTTCTCCGCATCCAAATGAGGCCCATAAATCCCAGAGAACCACCATTCATTCTCTCCATCTGTTCTTAACTTAACTGAGACAAAATGTCGATGAACGATGACACTCCGCTGTAAATATCTCAGTTTTCCAAGCAACCAGGATTCCTCCCCTTGTTTCTTGGGCAGGGAGGTAAACAAAAGATTGAAAAGCCTGACCTAAAATAGCAAGCACATCATGAACAGAAATATGCGAGAGCTTCGTTTCTTGCAAACAAACCAAGGCTGGCTGACAAGACTGCACAGTCTGATGAACGACATCCCGACGCGCTTTATATTAAGACCTCTTACATTCCATACTAAGACATTGCATGGAGCCATAAATGACAAGAGAAAATACGACCAGTATAGAGGACACTCTAAACCATTTAGATGCTAGCCATGGAGCGCACCTCATCACAGGAAGGCGCATTCCAGCCAAAAAGTGCAGCTAGAGCCTTCACATGCTCATGACTTAAGGTCTGTTCGAATATCTTGACATATTGTCCCATCGTTTCTTCAGAGATGCCTTCAACACCAAAATCTGCATTATCCTCCCCATTCTTAAACTGTAGCTGTCTGCAGATTGCTACTGCTGACTTGTGATCAGAAACTGGTGGCAAATTGGCCACTCTTCTGCTTCTCCTGGGAACGAAATCCTTCGACAATGTTTTTTTCCTTGGTTTGGGAGGAGGGGGGCGCTGCAACACAACCCCCACCGGTTTGGTAACCTTAGCTATGAAGGCCGAAGTTGCAGCTGGTGTGGCTGCAGGAGCAACTTGGCTAGGCTGGGCATCAGAGGATGATCCCTCTCTCATCATAATTAAAGAATCTGTCTCAGCAACAACAGGGGTGACGAGCGGAGGTGCAACCGTGACTGCAGCACACACTGGCCGAGAGGGAGCCGGTGGTGGAGCCAAGGCATCCTCTACGATGCTCGTTGGGGCGAGTACCTCCATATCTTGATGATGGACCACGGGCGAAGGCATCATTGTGCCTACAACACGCACTGGAGCAAGCTCCGGCGGCGGAGGCGTGATGGCCTCAACGGCATCCACGGAAGCCAAGGCTTGCTCACTACATACTGCCAGACTGACATCAGGTCGCATGGAGGCAGTCTTTTTTTTACCACGACAGAAGTAGGTCTTGATTGTAGAAGCTTCACCGGAGGCAGTCACCAAGGAATTAAACAGTTGGTCCTGACTGCTTCGGACTGCCGGTGACATTCCAACCGTGTTTAGAACAGGATCATCTAGAGGGACAAACGGAGACGCAGAGTTGGAACCCATCAGAGGGGCTACATTGTCAGACCAGATCAACCCATTGGATTCAGAAATACCAGGTGTCATGTGGTTGGGTGAGGCGTTAGCAAACAGGAGGTCAACATCCTACTCCAGATTGCCCAGAACCACGTCCTCAACACCCGAGGATGGAATGATGACAATAGCCGCCAAATCATCAATGATTTCCTTGGTAACTGCCTGATTGCATGGAATAAACGGTGCAGTAATAGCTGCTGCCACCAAGGATGTCGAGCATGCAGCACCGGCAGGCACCTCCTGGACTCCTGTGCCATATTCATCACACTCAGGGCCCACGTGTTGCAGGAGATGAGGCGCAGCGCCGCAGGACGCCTCCTGGACACCCGTGCCGCAGCCATCGCTCCCCGGACCTGCGTGTCGCAGAGGACGAGGTGCGGCGCCTCGGGAAGGGGATCCGTCCCCCGAGCTTCGCGGAGATGACCCCGGGGAACAAGAATCCCGTCGCCGGCGTCGACCAGCACCATGTCCGGCCGGAGGCGGAGCCAGCGGTGCTCCCACACCTGCCACACGCCTAGCATCCGGCGCCACTGTAATCTTAATGTCATAGGATAGAGCACGCTTCAGAGGAGGGTCGTCCTCAACCAACGGAGCAGGTGGTTCCACAACGACGAGCTCCATGGCGGTCGGAATCTTCTCAGGTTGCAAGCACCATGCAGAAAGCTGGAACGATGAGTAATCCCGGCGATCAATCGTGTCGGGGTGCAAACCACGGATCCAACACCACTCATCCAGGAGATGTTCCGCCGTCTCCATCTCCCACACATGGGCTGGGACGCCGCGTATTTCAATATCGACGAGCTGGGGCAGGGAGACACCGGTAGCATCCTTGAGCCTTGACCAACGCCGGCAATGCAGGGCGATCAGCGGCAGGTGGATAGGCCGCCCCTCATTGTAGACGCGAACAGCATCTTCTTCAGATGAGAAAACCAACAGGAGTTCATTAGGCCGCAGATGATGAAGCACAATCGAGCCACCCAGGAGATCATAGCGGTAAGCAAGCTCAGCCACCAGACCATCAACCGAGATAGTAGCATGATCACTGACCATCAACACTGAAAGGGCAAAACAAAGCTCCTCCTCAGCTCTATCCATTCTCTCTGAATGATCGATAACCCGCCTAGGCCGAGGGCCGGCACCAGCGCCGGCAACCCCCTGAACACCGTCGGCAGGAACCACCGCAGGGGGATGACCAGCGCCTGCAGGTGGGGGAGGATCGCCTTCACCCTGCGCAGAAGAGCGCCACCGCCTGACCCGTCGTCGACGTCGACGGCCACCAGATTCAGCAGGAGGAGGAAGAGCGGCGCCGCCACCGATCCCGTCACTCCCGCCGGCCACGGTAGAGCCGGTATCCTTACGACGCCAGACAACCGTGGAAGAATGTTTAGACGTCGGATGACGAGATGCAGGCGCAGGACGAGCCGCCATGCCGAAGATGGGGCACCGCACTGCCCGATGACCCAACCGTCGGCACTTGAAGCAGTGAGTCCAGTTGTTGCAGGCGACGCTCGATGTCTGCGAGAAGCAGTTGAAGCACAGGTCGTGGAGGTCCACAGGAACACGGCAACGAAGCCCCCTTTCCTCACGTAGATGAGCTTTACGGGAACGACGACTTTCTGCCTCCTGCCAACCTTCAGCGTCTGGTCCACGCTTGGGGGGTGACGGCCGAGAATCAACCGAGCACAGGAGGATTCAAGGGGGGTGCAGCGCAGCGGGCTCACTGGCAGGATCGAGGCCGAACACTCCGGAACAGCTGGGATCGCCGCCAGGAGGGCGTCCTTGAAGGACAGGGACGGGGCTCCGCCGCCAGACTTCCCGGTAGGAGGGGTATCACGACCCCAACGCTGGGCCCTGCTACGTCCAGAAGCAGTCACAGGGGAAGGCCTAGACGCCGGTAGAGAGGGGGGAGAGGTGGCCGCTAGGCTCGGAGTGAGGGCCGGCGTGGGGCTGGTGGAGGCGACTATGGCGTCCAGGCGGGTGGGAGGGGTGGGAGGGAGGGCAGGAGGGGTGTGTTCCATCCTGCCACCGTCACTTTCTTCACTGTTGCTGAGCGATATGACTACCGAGTATTCTCTCTGATGATTGATGCACATAAGTGGGTAGGGAAAGGAGGAACCCATGCCAGAAGTTCGACTACAGAACAAATTTTTTTTTATATTGAGAAATTATTCATGGTTGATTTTTTGTAGGTCATAAATGCGTATATCCACCTATTGCGGACTCAAGATAATATGATAAATAGGCCAGGCGGTACGTGCTACCTAGAAAATACAAGTATGACTGTGTTAATGAAGGGGGATGGTGAAGAAAAATGGAACATGGAGGACATGGAGGATCACTATCACTCCCGTGGGCATTCACAGGTTCCACAGTTGGCTGAAAGGGTATTATCGTACATGCAACACGATATGGTAACTACTATTTTCAACATTACGATATATACTTCAATTATCCAATATACGTTCCTTGACTGACATTACATTTTTAATACTTGATAGTTGTTCTTACCAATAAATATAAAAGATACACACTGGTATCTTGCTGCAGTGAATGCGCGAAGGCGTAAGATACATGTGTTAGATTCTTATGGAACATTGTTTGGGCGCAGAGACCTCGAAAATACTGTGAGTTTTTGCCATCTCAGATATTTCTATTTTTTTTTTTGCAAACTGCACATACTAATTAACCAGTACATGTACAAACAGTTGAAGGGATTGCAGATGCAGATGGAATACACATTGCAATGCATTGTCCTTAAAGATCACGCTTGGCCGGATGTCAATGTTGACACCTAGGATGTTATGGAGGTGATGGTTGACAGAATACAGTTTGATGGGTATGTATAATATTGCACACTGATTTAAAATACCAATTCTACAATCTCATATGTATATATCTTACTTTTTCTATATAATAATGATTCTGTAGTGTCTCATGTGGGTTATTCATTGTTGCCTTTATAAAGTATTGGACTGGGGATCATCTGTGCGCTATCATGGATCAGGTACTTTATGTATAACTTTAACACAAGTAATTAGTGAATATTTTTTACTAGCATATTTTCTGAATAAACTGTGTTACTACTAATGTACAGGAGAGTATGGTAAAATTTAGGACTAAAATGGCACCTACATTACTATCAACTATATTTAATGAACGGTTAGGTAAACCATTACTACGCAATAAGGATGAAAACATCGGAAGTCCGAGTGACTTTGTAGAAATAATAGAACCTAACGAGTTTCAGCAGATCAAACAAAAGAGGAAATCCACAAACAACCATGAAAATGCACTTAAACTAAAGAAAATCGATACAGAGATAGACTCAGATAAGCAAAGGACTGGCCCTTGAAGAGAGATGAGTTAGCTGAGATTTTTTGTGATTATATTTTGATAATCAAGGATCCTGCAGAATTGGAGTAAGCTCAGTACTTCATCACTTTCGTTTGCCACTAATAGTATTGCAATTTATTATGATTTCTTATGCATTGTCCTTATATATTGATTTGCAGTATGGTTTGGGTAAGAAGTGATTTGCCCTATAAGAGTGTGTATAAACTCGGTGATCTCAAGGTGTTGTTGAAACCAGGTTCGCCTATGCCTGAACCATTTTTTAACTTAGGTGTCCGATTTCTTGCATACCGAGAGGCTAAAGGGATGATAAGGTACAACAATAAGGTTGCAAAGCATCACATGGATCTATGATTCTGTGTAAGTTAGCTTGTTTATAATTACAATCATAACTGTGGAATATATGATAAGTGATACTGATCATGGCTATACATCATTTTCCTTCAAAAAATGTTGGAGTTAACACGTCATGAAAAATATCGTAAACATCATGGTGGTAAAGAGTTGGGTGATGTGATTGGTGGATAGGAAATAGTAAAATATGACATACTAGGTTGCAGATATGTAAGTTCTTTTCATGCCATTATTTGTTCATTACATATCCTTTGTGGTCCTAATACTGAGTGTTTTGCAGTTTCTCTTGCCATGGAAGCATGTCAATACCTACCTGCTTTATGTACTCGACATTAAGCGGAAGAAACTTATTGTGATTGACACTAAACCCATTCCAAAATATGCCAAGGATGTGCCATATAAACATTATGCAATACAGATTGTTGAATTTCGCCTAAAATTTATGAACGCATTTAGACAGCTTAAACCTGATTCATGGGAGGATGTTCACAAATGAGAATTTGAACGTGCGAAAGGGATTGTGGAAGACACTGATGGGTAAGATCAGCTCTGACACACCGGCATTTTAGAGTGTCAATATCCTTTATTTTCTTAAAAGATATGTTCGTATATTTATATAGCTGACGATTTATCATACCATAGATTTTCAGTGGCTTATTCTACAATACATGGCATGGTGAGATAGTCCTCGAAACGTGCACATCGAAAAAGTGAGTAAATATGTTTTGTTGTACATTCCTTTGTAATTTTACAATATACGATAAATCCCATCACACGAGAGCTTAACTTGAAGTAAGCACTTATCTTACTTACAGGGTGCTATAACGATGCGGCACAACTTCTTCATTGATCTTCTAGCGCTCATTGATCTTCTAGCGCACGAAGTGAATGCCTAGAGGACAAGACTACCATGCATTGTAAAACATTTCCTTTGGCGCATCACAAGCAAAGAAATAGGATAGATAGGGGACATTTGGATGACTTGTAGTCGTACTTGTTCTACATTATTATTATTATCCTGCTGAATCCAATCTTGGATGATATACTTATTTCGTATTTATACATGTTTTATATTTTTATTATCCCGTTGAATCCAATACTTTGCAATATAAAAATTTTGTTGCCCGTATGCACGGACACGATCCTAGTAAAAAAAAGGCTAGAGTTTGTTGACAACATGCTATCCCCCCGTTGCAGCTTTGGTGTACTCAAGGTAAAAGAAATACGCCAAGTGCAGCTTGGAACACACTATTAGCAGCCTCCTTATTTGTCATCTTCATGGACTCATGCCAATGGTCACTTGCATCAGTCACCTTCACTACCGCCAACCTCGTCATCTTCACTATTTTCAATGACGTGTGCAGGGAAATTAGCTTGCAGCTTCTTAAATGGCTTATAAAGTCAGTTGCTTCCGAGATGAGAGCATTTTTGGCAGCTTCAGATCACCAGCTTTCTTCTCAGAATGAGCCTTCACAGAATCAGCAGCTTTAAAACCTAGAATCTTTTTGCGAGGTCTTTTTGTGCTTTCTCTGCGAGACAACTGGTCAATGTACTTCTCCTGTAAGACAACATTCTTTACAGGTTTCAAAACTCCTGGGCTTGGTTCATCTAGCTTATTTTTCAACCGTGAAAATGGTTTCTTTTGTCCTGAAGAACTTGCACTGAACCTGGGCAAAGAACCTGAATTGATACAACTGTGAGGAGTCCCAGGAGAATCCTCAAAAGAAATGTTCAATTGTAAGGCACTTGGTGAGGATTCAAATATTGAGAAGTGATCAGCCTCATGAGCATGGTCAATGAGGCAATGCTTCTGCAGTAAATGTCTCACTGTCTTCTACGCTGCTAAGCTCTTTTGTTTAGAAGTCCTTTGCCTCCTGACTGCAGGTTTCAAGAGATTTGGAAGTTCAGGATCGGACAATGAGAAATTTACCAGAGGAGAATACTTTGCTTTGCATGTCCTAGGACGAGGGGCAATAGGAGTAGGTGTTGAGAGATCAGCATGGATTCTGTTGAAGCACTCCTCAGCAGATCTCCCTGGTACCTGCAAATAAATAGAACTAAGGTTTGCCTTCACTAGTAGAGAATTGGCTTTCGATGCGCCCCCTTTTGTCCCGGTTTAAAGTTGGCCCGGGACAAAAGGAGGTGCGCCACGGTAGGCAAAAATTGAGGGGAGAGTTAGTCCCGGTTGGTAATTGCAACCGGGACTAAAGGCCCCCTTTAGTCCCGGTTGCAACGGCTAGTGGAGGGCTGTTGGTGGTGGCACCCTTTTATCCCGGTTGGAGGCTCCAACCGGGATAAAAGGTGAACCCTTTTATCCCGGTTGGAGGTTCCAACCGGGATAAAAAGTTTAGTCCCGGTTGGAGCCTCCAACCAGGATAAAAGGGTGTCCCTTTTGTCCCGGTTGGAGCTTCCAACCGGGACTAACCATTCAACCGGGACAAAAGGTGTTCCTTTTTGTCTCGGTTGGAGTTTTTAATCGGGATAAAAACTCATCCCCATTATATACGGCCAAGACAGAGGACTTTCTTCCTCCTCCAGCCCGAGCCAGTCCAGCACATTGACAGAGAGAGCTGAGCTTCACCTACTCTTCGGTGCTGCCCGAAGTTTTTTCCCTCATTTTCGTGGGAATTTCACTCGGCCAACACAAGTGTTGTGAAGGTTTGCTACTTCATCCTCGTGTTATGCTTTGATTTATGCTTTGGAGATGGAAAGATTATTTGCTAGAATGTGATGATGAATTAGAAAAATGGAGAGGTATTTTGAGCTAGAATGTGAGGGAGATTGATGTGTCATATATAGTATGCATTATTGCAGTGGTTTAAAAATGATGCTACCTTGTCTAGACGGTTTATCTTATCAAATTCAATATGGTTTTTTAAATCCATACTTGTTGAACTTGCATACCGTGTTCATTTTTGCTAGGATGTTCTCCGCCGAGCAGCAACGTATGTCAAGAAGGAGGTTCGATTCTATGAGAAAGAGTGGATACGGACATTGTGACCGTGTCCCCTTTTCCGTAGCATCTAACCTCTTTCATGACGAAGTGCGGTGCCGCCCAGTTGAGGACATGCTCGCGAAATGATCACGGTCTTCAAGTTCAACAACTTCTGTAGTGGTAAGGAAAGAATTTTTGTACATAGATGACTTCTGCTACTTGTTGAACTTATCAAATTCAATAAGGTTTTTCAAATCCATACTTGTTGAACTTGCATACCGTGGTCATCTCACATAGGATGTTCTCCGCCGAGTAGCAACATATGTCAAGAAGGAGGGTCGATTCTACGAGAAAGAGTGGATACGGACATCGTGACCGTGTCCCCTTTTCCGTAGCATCTAACCTCTTTCATGACGAAGTGCGGTGCCGCCCAGTTGAGGACATGCTCGCGAGATGATCACGGTCTTCAAGTTCAACAACTTATGCAGTGTTAAGGTAATAATTTTTGTACATAGATGGCTTCTGCTACTGGAGGAAGTGGCGATGGTGGGGGTGATCGTGGTTCCTATTTCGGCAAGGGGAAAATCAAAGTTGGCCCTCAGCATAAGCCGAAGAAAAAGAGCGCGCTGGAAAAAGCAATGCTTCGTTATTTGCAGCAACGTCATGAAGAAGCTGTTGCCGCGGGTCAGGAACCTCCTTTTGGTGGTCGTTATGCTCCACCCTCAATCCCGGGTGTTTCACGTCCACTTAGTACTACCGTTTCAGGCGGCACAAATAAACCTAAGGATATGATTGGGTCAGCGGAACCTTCATCTTCACCGTCCAAGGATGCTTAAAGTCCTACTTGATAATAACCAGTGGATGGCTTGTTGTATTGTATCATGTTGTTTGGGACTTTAATTTAAATATGTATATTTGGATCTTTAATCGATTTTCACGCGTAATCCATTGTCAAGTGTAATCCATTTTCATGCGTAATACGATGCAGATGGACCGGCAATGGATGTATAATGCAGACAGGTGGAGCAAGACGTTTATTGATGGCTTGCATTATTTTTTTGAAGTGGCCAAAGCGATCAAGCTAGAGAATGGGTTCGTATGTTGTCCATGCTTCCAATGCAATAACAAGAAAGAGTATTCAAAGGATTCCTGGGGGACTATTCACAGCCACTTGTTTAAATACGGTTTCATGCCTAACTATTTGGTTTGGACCAAGCATGGTGAACTAGGGGTCGTAATGGAAGATGGCGAGGAGGAGGAGGAAGATGACACCATTCCGGACTGGGTTGCAGGCCAAGCTTTTGCAGGTACTACAATGGGCGAGGCTGATGAAGATGGGTTTGCAGAAAATGGCCCTACTGATGACCTTGGTCAGGTGATACGAGATGCATACAGAGATTGCGAAACTGAGAAGGAAGCAGCAAAGTTGCAGCGCATGATAGATGATCACCAAAAATTGTTGTACCCAGGTTGCCAGCAGGGCCATAAAAAACTAGGTACAACACTAGAATTTGTGCAATAGAAGGCAAAAAATGGTGTGTCCGATAAGGCATTTCAGGGGATGTTGAACATTGTCAAGAAGATTCTCCCCGAGAATAATGAATTACCGTCCACAACATATGAAGCTAAACAGATTATTTGCCCTCTCGGATTGGATGTTCAGAAGATACACACATGCCCTAATGACTGTATCCTCTATCGTGGTGATGAATACGAGAAATTGGATGCTTGTCCCGTCTGCGAAGCCCTACGGTATAAGATCAGGCGAGATGATCCTGGTGATATCGAGGGGCAGTCTCCCAAGAAGAGAGTTCCCGTGAAGGTGATGTGGTATTTCTCTATAATACCACGCTTGAAGCGCTTGTTCAGGAACAAGGCGAATGCTAAGTTGGTGCGATGGCACAAAGAAGACCGTAAGGAAGATGAGATGCTGAGACACCCCGCAGATGGGGCACAGTGGAGATCAATTGATAGAACATTCCCAGACTTTGAAAGTGAAGCAAGGAACATAAGGTTTGGTTTAAGCACTGATGGATTCAATCCATTCGGTGAGTTGAGTAGTGGCCATAGTACTTGGCCTGTGACCCTTTGTATGTTCAACCTTCTCCTTGGCTGTGCATGAAGCGGAAGTTCATTATGATGCCGGCGTTTATCCAAGGCCCAAAACAACCCGGCAACGACATTGACGTGTACCTAAGGCCGTTGGTTGATGACCTTTTACAGCTCTGGAAGGAAGAAGGTGTACGTGTGTGGGATGAGGATAGACAAGAGATCTTTAATCTACGAGCATTGTTGTTCGTAACCATCAACGATTGGCCTGCATTGAGTAACCTTTCAGGACAGACAAATAAGGGATATCGGGCATGCACCCACTGTTTAGACGACACAGACAGCATGTACTTGAAGTATTGTAAGAAGGTCGTTTATATGGGTCATCATCGATTTCTCCCTGCTCACCACCAGCTGAGAAAGAGCGGGATGCATTTCAAAGGGGCACCAGACCATCGTAAAAAACCTGCACACCGTAATGGAAAGCGTGTGTTCGAGATGATGAAGGATGTAAATGTAGTCTTTGGAAAGGGACTTGGTAGCCAGCCTGTTCCGAACGACGATAACGGACATGCACCCATGTGGAAGAAAAAGTCAATATTTTGGGAGCTACCTTATTGGGAAATCCTAGAGGTTCGCAACGCAATAGACGTGATGCACCTGACGAAGAATCTTTGCGTGAACGTGCTAGGGTTCATGGGTGTTTATGGAACCTCAAAAGATACATTGGAAGCACGACAGGACTTGAAAGCCATGGGGCAACGAGATGACCTACATCCGGGAAAAGAGAGATAATGGACATCACTACTTACATCCTGCCAGTTACACTCTCAGCAAGGAAGAGAAGGATAGCATGTTTGATATGAAGGTCCCGTCTGGGTACTCCTCGAATATAAAGGGAATAATAAATATGAAACAAAAGAAGTTTACAAATCTCAAGGCTCATAACTGCCACATGTTGATGACCCAATTGCTTCCGGTTACACTGAGGGGTGTTCTACCAGAAAATGTCCGGTTGCCGCTCGTAAAGCTATGCGCGTTTCTCAATGCGATTTCGTAGAAGGCAATCGATCCATCCAAGCTATCAAAGCTACAGAATGATGTGGTGCAATGTCTTGTCAGTTTTGAGTTGTTATTTCCACCATCCTTCTTCAATATTATGACGCACTTATTGGTTCACCTAGTAAAAGAGATTGGTATTCTCGGACCTGTATACCTGCACAATATGTGGCCTTTCGAGAGGTTCATGGCAGTCCTAAAAAACTATGTTCTTAATCGTGCCCGTCCAGAAGGAAGCATCGCCAAGGGATATGGAACAGAGGAGGTGATCGAGTTTTGTGTTGATTTTATTGATTCAATTGACTCGATTGGGGTTCCAACTTCACGTCACGAGGGAAGGCTCCGAGGAATGGGTACTCTTGGAAGGAAATCAAGTTTGAGCAATGATACTGATTTGTTCGACAAGGCACACTACACTGTTCTACAATAGTCATCCTTTGTGTCTCCGTATATCGAGCAGCACAGGCAGATGGTAGCTTCCAAAAACCCGACCAAATCCGATGCTTGGCTTACCCGTCAGCACATGGAAACTTTTCCCACCTGGTTGCGCCAACAACTTATGGGTAACTCTGAGATTCACCCACAGCTTGCCTGGTTAGCCAGGGGACCTGCTAGCTCAATCGTCGAATTCCAAGGCTATGAGATAAATGGTTACACATTTTACACGAGAGCCCAGGACCAGAAAAGCACGAACCAGAATAGTGGTGTCCACATAGATGCCATGGACAGAAATAATAGCAAGGAGTCGTATTATGGTTTCATACAGGAGATATGGGAACTCGAATACGGACCGCTGTACATCCCTCTATTTCTTTGCAATTGGGTGAAGCTAACTGCCATAACCAAAGATCAGTACGGAATGACAATAGTAGATCTGAGCAAGACTGGATACAGTGATGACCCATTCGTACTTGCCAATGATGTGCATCAGGTGTTCTATGTGAAGGACATGTGTAGCAAACCCAAGAGGAATCCAGAAGAGACATGGGAGCCAAAGTGCCACATAGTTCTTCCAGGTAAAAGAAAAATCGTGGGAGTCGAGGATAAAACAGACCAATCAGATGATTATGATCAGTTTGATGGCATGCCTCCATTCGCCATTGAAGTTGATCCAAGCATCCTGCTATCCAAAGAAGAGGCTCCGTACTTACACCGCGATCATGATCAAGGAACTTTCGTGAAGAAGAAATTTTACAACGTTGTATTGTAATGCGTTAAATGTACATGACCTTTGTGTATTAATTGATACAATTTTTAATTTACCCTATGTATGATTTCATGTGTTCTTAAATTTGTTAGGTGAAGATTTTTTAGATAAACATGAACAATGTTAACCACATACAAACATGGATTTTTCTGCGCATTGAAATTATTTAATTGAATAATTTCTTGATCACAGCGATGCAGTAAAATAAATATTTTAGAGGCTAAATGAACTGGTATAGAATTAATGATTAATTCATACTTATTGTCAATTTACTCGTTAATTAAATATATTTTTGCATGTACAAAATATGTGAAGGTTTTGTTTTTCATCCTGAAATGCAGTGAAAAGATAAAATAAAATCCATTTGCAAAGAACAGGCGGGAGAAGAAAACTAGGAAAAAAGACCTTTTGTCTCGGGTGCCAACAGCAACCGGGACAAAAGGCCCCCCTTATATCCCGGTTGCAAACGGCAACCGGGATAAAAGGGTACTTTTCGTCTCCCGCCCGGACATACCCTTTTATCCTGGTTGCCAACTGCAACCGGGATAAAAGGCCCCCCTTTTATCCCGGTTGGTGGTGGCACCTGGGATAAAAGGGTACGCTCCCAGCCTCACCTGGCGGACGCACCCTTTTGTCCCGGGTCCCATCACCAACCGGGATAAAAGGGGGGGCCTTTTATCCCGTTGGTGACGGGACCTAGGACAAAAGGCCCTTTTGTCCCGGGTGCCATTACGTACCGGGACAAAAGGGGGGGTTAAAAGGCACTGTACTCCCTTCAACCCCCACGCCAGTTACACTTAGCAAAATTTTCACCAAGTCCCGCGCGTTCTGCTTCACCGTCGCCACCCGTCCGCCTCCCTCGCCGGCCACCGCCGCCGTCGTCCCCCATTGCGCCGGCTGTCGTCGTCCCGCCGCTGACCGCGCCCAGACATCCTCCTCCTCCATCGCCCCGGCCGGCCCGCCTCGTTCCTCCTCGTCCGTCGCGCTCGGCCCCCACCTCATCGCCTCCGGCCACCGGCTCCATCCTCGTCGCCGCCTCATCGCCCCTCGTCGCCCCTCGTCGCCGCCTCGTCGCCGTCCCGCCGTCTCGCGCGCCTTGGCTCTGTCGTCGTCGCCTCGGCCGCCGTCCTCGCCGCACCGGCCACCGCCGTCCCGCCACCCGGCTGCCACGGTCCCGCCGACCCGGCCACCTCGTCGCCCCGGCCACCGTCGACGACCGTGCGCGAGAGGTCCGCCGCGCCGGCCGGCACTGGCGCCGAGAAGACCTTTTTTTTTAAGTTAGAAAATTAAGTTATATTTTTATGATAGATTTTTAAGTTAGATTGTTAAGTTAAAAAATTAAGTTATATTTTTAAATTAGATTTTTTAGTTAGATTGTTAAGTTAGATTTTTAAGTTAGATTTTTTTTAAGTTAGATTTTTTTAAGTTAGATTTTTGTATATGTGTCCCCTTCGCCGTCCCGCCACCGTGACCGCCGCCGTCACAACCTAGTAGGCACCGCCCGTGGTTCCGGGGAACCGTCCCCGCCTCCGCCGTACCGCCGCCCTGACCGCTGCCGTCACAACCTAGGCACCGCATGTGGTTATTGCTAGAAGTTCGTAGAAATTTGTAGAAATTTGTAGAAATTCGTAGAAACTTGTAGAAATTCGTAGAAATTCGTAGAAATTTGTAGAAATTTGTATAAATATTCCGGACTTTGTAGGATTCATGTTATTTTATGATTTCATTATATACATGTATGATTCCGGACTTTGTAGGACTTTGTAGAAATTTGTAGTAAGATGATTTCTATGACTGTCATGTATGATTCCATGTATGTTTCAATCAATAGTTGAAATGGCAGACGATGAGACCGCAAGGTATATCATGGAGCAGATAATCGCTGGTGATGGTAGTGGTGACAACGTTCCACTATCGTACACGGATGAAGAGGGCACCCAGGCGGACATGTTCCTCAACATGTCCGCCGATGGGAATGAAGAGCAACAGCTGTAGCAACACCTTGCCGTGGCGGAAGGTTCTGGCGAGGTATATATAATGATTCTTGTATTGTTTCATGCCACCGTTACTACTATGTACTAATTAACGAATCTTGAACTGTTAGCCCTCCGGATCAACGCAAGGGCAGAAGACCCGAGGTCGTACAAAGGTGATGGAAGGGAGGCTTGTCATCACGGAAGTGACAGAAGAGGGCAGGCCGGTTGCTCCCGAGAAAGTAGCAAAGAAGTACGTGAGTCAGACCGGGGCAATCGTCCGGGACAATGTGCCTATCAGCATCAAAGAATGGAAGGGCAGAAGCACTAATCCGTACGCCCTCCTGGAGACAGAAAAGAATATGCTGTGGGAAGACGTGAAGAGACATTTCACATTCTCCAAAGGATATAGTGAGAAGGATGTCAAAGCGTGGACGCTTAAGAAGATGGCTACACAATTCTAGACATTCAAGAAGATGCTGGATACTCACTACATTAAGAAGGGCCGAACTCCAGACTTCAACGCGTGGCCAAAGTTGAGGGACCACTGGGATGCATTTGTTGAATATAAGAGGAGTGAAGACGGTGTGAAAAAGATCACGACCAATACAACAAATGCTAGTCAGAAGGGCTACCACCATCATTTGGGGCGAGGTAGGTATGGCTCAGCAATTCCCAAGTGGAGGAAGATGGAACAAGATCTGATCCAACGAGGAATCGTACCTGCAACTATTGAATGGCCCGAACGATCAAAAAATTGGTACTACGCTCATGGAGGCTCCCTAAGCTAAGAGGATGGGACGTTGATTTTTAATGACACAATACGTGAGAAGGCCGAACATCTTGTGAAGAACATTGAAGATTCTAAGGCTGGGAGGTTGAAGGTGGACCGAGAAAATGATGAGCTCACATTGGCCCTCGGTAATCCGGAGCACCCAGGACGTATCCGAGGGTTCGGGGTGGTTCCGTGGAAGTTTGCTTTCCGAGGTGACATCGCCTCGTACAGAAGCCGGAAGCGAAGAAAGGAACAGATCGAGGAGAGCTGGCGGCAGATGCTAGAATCTAAAGTGCAGGCACAAGAACAAAGAATGATGGATGAAATCAATCGGCGGGTGGCCCACGTAGTTGCGGAGTTGGCTCAATCTGGAGCATTGCCGACTCCTAACACCGCTAGCCCTTCTCAATGCCTCTTGAGCAGTTGTGCTTCTACAGGGGTCCCCGATGCGCAGACGCCCAGGTTACCCGTGGAGGAGCAACGGTTCCCCGTGGATGCCATCACACAACGGACCTCATGTGAGCTGCATGCACCGGTCGGCAACCTCACTATTAAGGTATACTTATACATAATATTTATGCAATCTTGTCAATTGATCCAGGCCTCGAGATCGGAGTTGAACTTGTTTACTTCTGCTATATGTACAGGTAGCGTACGGGAGTGCGTTAGCAACCCTGGCGGGGCAGAGCAGTCATGGCATGGAAATTCCACCGGGCTACGCCAGCGTCCGCGTAGAGCAAATAGTTGATAGCCAGTATGAAGGTCTAGAGCTCGACCTCCCTGGAGGTGACGGGGAAAAGACATTGGCAGATGCGCTTCATGGGATCATTCTATGGCGAAAATGCTACATTATTATTCCCAGCACGGAGCCATCTCCTCAGAGCTCAAGACCGCTCCCCGTAGATCCCCAACAGCGACCTTCTCCTCATACCTCGAGACCGTCATCTCCTGCTCCAGGACCGTCCCTTCCATCTATATCAAGGTCTCCATCTCCACCACATCCTGGTGCTGGGAGCGATGACGACAATAACAACACCCCTCCCCGATCACCGTCGCCGGCACCAAAAGTGGCGCCCTTGAAGGAACCTGCACCACCACTAAAGAAGTCACGAGCACCGCCTCCCAAGCAAAGACAGAGAAAGAAGAAAACAAAGGAGCCTGAAGTGACTCGTAAGGAACGCTGGGAGGCAATGTCTCATGCGGAACAGTGGGCAGAAATCCAACAAGAGGCCAGTGAGTGGTTCAAGAAACAAGCCGAAGAAAAAAAAGCAAGGGAGATGGAGCCACCGCCAGTAAGTCGGCGAGATTTAAACTTTTTTATCAGGATGGAAGAAGGAGCCAAGAAAAGGATACCACTCTTATCAAACTATGAACGGGCTTTAGTAAAGGCTGATGAAAAGGATAAAAGGAAAGGAAAGTCATCTTCCAGCGGTCCTGTCCCCGACCTCAGCCATTTATCAAAAAAAGATGCTCAACGGGTAAAAGCAATGCCCTTGGATCAACAAGCAAATGTATTGAAGTTCATGGAAGAAACAGGTCTGGGACTTGATGAATGCATAGGGCAAGTTGAGACGCCAACTGCACCGCCCCCTGAGCTAAGATGGCCTTATGAGCTAGGCAAACCTCTAGTAAAGCCTTCATTGGTACGGAAGCTATCAACAAAGATGTACGCATTCCATCAATGGTACATGATGGCATCCGCTGACTCGAGGGAGATGATCGGCCTGAAGGTAAAACCGATAGATTTTCACGGTGAAGGGGAGAAAATGCTGTGGCTAGACTTCAAGGATATATACGAAGTGTACCATCATGATGCCCTGGACGTCTCTCTGATCAGCGCTTGGGTTCTGTAAGTGTCCGTTTATCTCTACATGTAAATTTTGGCGTGCGTCACCGTACTAACTTTGTCTTCCATTTCATGTAGGATGCTAATTCAGACATGCCGCCGAGAGGCGTACCTACATGTAGGCTTCATGGATCCATCTGTAGTTAACCAACAACAGATACAATTAGCGCCGGAAAAAACCTTTGCGGAAGTATACAATTTCCTAGACAAACAAACATTCAAGGATTTCATACTACTTCCATACAACTTCAAGTAAGAGTGTGTATACCGTCTACTTTCGATGTCTTTTTCCTTATCTCTACATGTTAGTTAGCTCTAATATGCATGAATATTTTACGCACGCAGCTTCCACTGGATCCTTATTATAATTGAGCCTGAAAGAAGCCACATCACTATCTTCGATTCGTTGAGGAAAGATCCGGTGGAGTACCAAGAAGTGCAAGACATGCTAGGCTTGTAATAATTCTGGACCTTTATCTCTATGCAAAAGTTTATTTCCTAAATTTTATCCTTGTTACACTATATCATTCATTATTCTAATCCGCAGCGCATGCAAACAATTCATAAGGACACACAAAGGTCCATTCAAAGAAAAACTTACATGGAACACAAACTTCCCGGTACGTATGAAGTCTGCACATTTATTACATTGTATAACACGAATATTTCATAACTTATTTTTTTCCGCACTGAAGTGCTTAAGAGAGGAACCCGGGAATAATCTATGTGGCTACTACATCTGTGAGCACATGCACATTTTTATGGGACCCAAGGGGCTGAAGATGACGCCGCACAACTTTAAAGTACGTAAAATAAAACTATTACTAGTTAATTATTTTCTAGCTCCTTATATGTATTTGTTCGTGTAACATTCACAAATTTCCAAATTATAGATGTTAAATATTCAACAAGGACTCTTGAAGGAAGAAAGAGTAGCGGCAATATGTGAAGGTCTCATTGGATTCCTAATGGACGAGGTGGTAGATCCAAAAGGAGAATTTTATTACGATGGACGACAATTAGACACTCCGATCAGCAACACCACGACGGGAAGATTGTAGACAGATACTTTGATTTATTTGTATATATAATATGCGCTAATTATGATCGATTTGTACTAAGCTAGTTGAATTGTGTATATGAATTGTGTATAAGAATTATGTATATATATAGTAATTGTATAATTACAAATCCCATTCGTTTAAATACTAGTTGATTTCGTTCTAAAAAAATCTCAACTACTAAAGGTTAACAAATTAAAAGGGCCGCGGTACTACGTACGTGATGCATGCATGAAAAATTCAGGCGCCAGGCAGTGCCATGCAGGCGCCATTTAGTCCCAGTTGGAATCCAACCAGGACTAAAGGGTAACCCTTTAGTCCCGGTTGGGAAATCCAACCGGGTCTCGGTCGCTTCTACCAACCGGGACTAAAGGGCCTGTCCTGCGCCTGGCGTGGCAGGCCCTTTAGTCCCGGTTGGTGACACCAACCGGGACTAAAGGGGACCTTTACTCCCGGTTAAAAGACCTGGGACTAAAGACCCCCCCTTTTGTCCCGGTTGGTTTATCCCGGATGAATTTTCGAGAGATATGCACCCTACCAACCGGGACTAAAGGCCAATTCTCTACCGCTGCTTAAAATGTTAAAACAACAGTGGCAATTAACTGGCTAAAAAAACTCGACCTGCGGGGTAAGATAGCCCCCAGGCATTTTGCTAAGAAGAAAACCTTCTCACGCAGGCCGAGAAAATTCCCGAACCCCTGCCCCACCCTTACATAGCGGGGCAATTAACTGACTGGCACTAAAAATACTAAGACAATAAATGCTAACAATATTAACTTCTTCAAAGTTGGCGTCAGTAATACCGGAGACGACAGAAAATAATACTAGCTTTCTTGTAAATGCTGATGTTCATGATGGCATGTGTTACTTTCCAGCATCTACAAAGTACTTAGATTGGCCTATTTTTTATCTACTAATATGTCAGGAATTACACATTTAAAGAGGCAAGTAGCCCTTAGTGCATATGTTTCACAACTAAACAGGCAGCACTTGGTTCGCAACTACTGCTTTCCCGTGTAATTTGCACAGGTGGGTAAGGATCTGATGATCAAGGGTAGGGCCAGCCTTGGCAGGCCAGCCCAGAGTTGTTCTCCCACGCTGTCAGCCAAGGCTCTAAGATCGGTTGGAAAGGAGATGTTACATGGACGGCTGGCCATCTGCCTTTAGCAGGCCAGGCAGGAGCTCTTCTTCCATGCCATCAGCCAAGACCTGAAGACATTTAGAAGCAGAGACTAGTGAACTTATTTGGACTATTCTTGCTTGAGAATAACAATTACAATAGGCCTACTTATAAAGAGGACTTTCCTAACGAGTAACAATCATTTTTCTCGAACAACGCAGAACTGCGTGTAACAAGTAACAATTATGAATGAATAATACAAATAAGAACCCACCTAACTAATATATAAGTTAAAAAGCTGATTGTGAACAGTTTTGGGGAATAGCCATCCTTGTTGGGAAAAATGACACCATCTCAATCTTTGGACTGGAGCGCTCTCCTTTTCCATTATAGCTGAACCATACATCTGCCAACTACTCATCCCATTTTACTAATTACTATTTAGCTTATGTTGGAGTTGGAGCCTTGCACTTTACTGTTTCTGTTGTACATTGTTCATAAGAGGAATACTACCACAAGGAGTAGCACCAAAACCCATGAACAACCCATGTTCACTGAGGGAATTCCTAAATAGATGCAAAATCATTCGGACCACGCTACATTAACTGCATCATTCTCGTTGTATTTTTATGATAAACAAGACAAGATAACAATATAGAATAATGGTTCTTCGGGTAGCTGTTGCAATTATGATGAAATGATGAAAACAGTAAAGCAAATAACGCAAGGACTGGAATTACCAGTTTGGAAACTCTCTTCCAGAAATGCGGGGATGGTCGGGCACTGAAGTATGCATGGCGCAATGCGACGTCCTGCTCTTCTGTCCAATCATCTAAGCCATGGAAATGTTGTTTTCTTTCTCTTTCAATCCCACTTGGCACTTCATTATTTTCCTCAGTGTTCATCAGTCTTTCATCCCCAAATTGGGGCTGCACCACCAAAGATGAATTCCTTTTATTTTTACCTTTTTTTTGGCTGACTTTTCTGGTTTCATTGCTAGTTGCAATTTCTTGGCTATCTGGAGACAATGATTGGAGCTCCTGGTAATTTTGCCTCTTTGGTGAGGACCTTCCTTCAGTGCCTCTCTTCCTCTTTCTAGTCAGCACCTCACGATGGCTGGGGTTTAGCTGTTTCTTCTCTTTCCTTTTGCAAGATAGATCTGCAATCTTTTGCCTGATAGGAATATCTTGGGAATTCGAACGCAGTGGCTGCGGCTCCTTGTGGTTTTTCGTCCTTGGTAAAGCCTTTGCTGCAGCATTTCTTTGGCTCCTCCTACGATTCTTTATATTCTTATCTTTCCCTGAAACATTCGGAGTCTTTCTGTTATGAGTAACTTGAAGAAACTTTTGAGGCAGCAGTTGTGTGCCCAAACTCTTATCTGCTGGGTGAAACCGTGGGGATCTGCGCCGTGGTGTGATTGCTGATTGATAATCCCTGACCTCACATTCCTACAAGGGTGAGCAGAAATTAACAATGCCACGTCCTACAATCTAAGAATCCAATGTGAACAGAATGGAGATCTCTAACTAACGAACATGCTAGTATTAGGGCTGGATAAACACGAACTAGATCAAAATGGTAGTGAGATATAGAAATCAAGAAACAGCTTAGGAACTGTTACTAGTGAGCAGTGAGACAAGTAAATAATTCTGATAGCAACAAACAAGACAGAACAAGATTTTTCTTGATAGCCATGGCATCCTTTGTATCGCGTGACTATTCAGTATGTATTTAAGAGAGCGCCTCAAATCAAAGAACAATGACAACAATAGGGTAGAAAGGGTTCCTAGAAAAGGTGAGGGGCGGAACAAGCAAATCAGGGGTCAAATCATAGAATTTTTTTCCCCTTTAATTCTAGAGAGGCAGGATCCAGTCAAGCGATCGTAGCCCCAAACCGAACCCAATCCCCAACAATCAAGAACGCCCCCTACCTCGATTCCGTTATCTATCAAAATCAGGTGATCCGGATCCCTGCCCGCGAGCCGCGGCGAGCGGCGCGGGAGCACTCTCGGCGCCAGAGCAGCCCCGGCGTCCTCAGCCCGGCTGCCGCCGCATCTCCACGTGTTCTTGGGAGCGGCCTGTTTCTTAGCCATCTGGGGCTCCTCCACCTCGTCCCGGTTCTTGGCACGGGAAGGGAGCCTCCGCAAGAACAAGCTTCGCAAGGTTGCGTGGTGCGAGCGTAGCCTTGTGTCTCGTCATGCTTCTTGGTCTTTTTTTACATTGTCTCGTCATGCTTCTTGGACTTTTTTTACATGGGCGCTTGCTAGCGCCCGGACGTTGGGCGTGAGCAACTTCCATCGGACGCATGCATCACCATCCGTTTTAATTCTGACGGTCAATAAATATCATTAATTATCCGACATTCCGTTGCAACATCAAAATAAAATAGCTGCAACATCGAAAATCTATGGTTGCAACATGAAAAAGATGCCAAAAAAATAGCTCAATGTAAACATAATATTCGTGAGGGAAAATTCCCACCGCAACATTGAACACATGTTTCATGCAACATTTCCAAAAAGTCATCATATGTTGAGTTGGGGTTGAGCTCGTACAGGAAGAAATATTGCAACATGAAAAATTGACAGATGAAACAACAAAAGCTAACTATTGCAACATCGAAACATCTCAAAAAATCAATCGTGAAACATCAGACGATACGTTCATCCGCAACACCCGTGCGCATCTACAGCACTTGCAACATCCAAGAATTTCTACTGCAACATCGTGAGATACCTATTGCAACATGGCAGTCGGGGGGCTATCCGTTGATGATGAGAAAAAAACCCGCCGCAACATCTGTTTCGTGTTGCATGGAACATTCAAATCTTTTATTGAAAATGCAACATCCAGATAAAACATGTGTGAAACATATGCAACATCTAGATCTACTTTGCAACATCCACATGAAACACTTGCAACATTCTTCTGAAACACTTAAAATATACGCTTGCAACATGAAGCAAACCTTATGAAGCGTCCCCACATAAGTAGAGACTAAATGTGATACAAATATCAGTCCCAGGAGGCTGATAACACATTTATTCGACAGATAATTCAGTTACCGTACAACTCCCGAGGGAGTGGGCGTGAGAGCCACGCAGCAATAAGAAGTAAATAAACAACAGCGGCTAACCAAGCGACTGCCAAAAGACAGCACTCGGGACTACACGGCAGTAGCAGCATCTTGGAAAGGCCAACACCACAGGCAGCGTTGGGTGTGGACACAACCTCTACTCAAGGTCCTCGGCGATGAAGTCCGGGTCTTCCTCTGTAGTAACGAAGCAAGGGTGAGTACGAACGTACTCAACAAGTCCAACCCCATCCACGGAGGGGGATACAAGCAAGTATATGCACAGGATATAACAAGGATAGGCTAGGGTTTATTTGCAATAAAGCTAGATTTTCAACACATGCATGGGCTCGTTTTCAAACAAGTTTTCGTAAAGCTTTTCTTTAGTAACCGAAACATGGAGTGGGGTTGATCCTACACAAAGGATCCAAGTTTTATCGCTATCGGACTCCCCGTCCGCCATAGCTCACGGCACAACTGCCGGACACTTCCAAAATCCAACACACACACACACACGCACACGTGACCATCCATGCCCAAGTACTAGTTATGTGACCAAGCCGTAACTCGTCCAATGCCGTGGACACGGCTACCCGGATAGGTTTTAACTCTGCAGAGGTTGTACACTTTACCCACAAGTAGGGTACCGCAGCACGATCACCTTAGTGCCGGTGCGGATCCTAACAAAGCCATTACCCACCATAGCTGCGACTGGCTAGCCCTCACGGAAGCACCCAAGGGGTTCACGGCCCATCCATGAGACCGTAACCGGGACCTAAGTCACCAACATCTTACTCCCTTTCCATAGGCTCCGTTGCTCACCAGCACCCCTGAGGACTAACAGTTTAGCTAGTGGGATTTATGCTAAGCCGTTGCCCATACAACGGTCGAGTGGTTGCACGATGGTGGAATTAGGCAAGATGACACATCAACTCGGTCCTTAATCATGACAAGATGGATATCTCCCGACATCGCTCAACCACTAAGGTACGAGCACAACATCCTGGTATTTCACACAAGAAACACCCATCCATCTCGTCTACACACCCCTTTCCTTCGAACCTAGAAAACCATTCTACCATACACACACACATATATTTTCCAAGTAAACCAATGTAATGGTGAGTGCAGTCGAGTAGCAATTTCCTAAGCATTCTAGCGGTGGTTATCGACTAAATAGAACGAGTCATATTTAGAGACAACCATAGGATAACAAGGAATGTTCATAACAGTCAAGGGGTGGCTATCGCGGACCATGTCTTGCAATAAAATAAAATTATATG
>NC_028453.1:20642831-20693974 GCF_000263155.2 Setaria italica | reverse complement strand
ATCTGTATGACTTAGTCCCACTTGATTGCTTGAATATTTTATTCATCTAGATTGGTTAGGAAAAAAACCAAACTGTAATAAAATAACAAAACCACGGTTCCACTAATAGTAAGCTTTTTCGTAAAATATGAGTCAGCCAGTAGAGGGGCTGATCTGCGAGAATCTCTGGAGAGTGGTGGAGGGACTAGTTTGCGAATAGGAAGAAAGAGGGGGTCAGATCGGAATTTTGGGGAATCTTTCCCCTTCTTCTTTCTTGGGCCGGCTTGGAGATTGGGGAGGAGTGGGGGGGGCGACGATGGCCGGCCGGCCGGCCGGCCTCACCGGCAGCGGCCGTGGGCGGAGGAGGTGGAGGAAGGAGAGGGGGCTCCATTTTGCCCTTTACCTTGGGGAGTGGGGATGGGAAGGGGGCGGCCGGGGGTGGCTCGGGTGGCGACGGTGTACGGGCGGCGGCGGTGCTTGGTGAGGGAGGGAGCAGGGCGGCGTGTGGATGGGTGGGGAGAGGAGCCGGGCGGTGAGGCCCTTTTATAGGCCGACGAGGGTGGCCGGCGGTAGGGGACCGGGCGGTGGCCGGCGGGATAGCCTTGGCGGCATGGCAGCGGTGGCGTGCTGGGGCGAGGAGGTAGGGGCCGACGGCGGGCGGCGTGGAGCGGGGCCGAGGCGGCCGGCGCAGGAGGGGTGGCGTGCGGGGCCGGGGCGGCCGGACGCCGGAGCGGGCGGTGCAGGCGACTGGGGGCCGGGTCGGGCGCGTGGCCCGAGGAAGGCGGCGGCGTAGTCGGCGCCGGGCCGTAGGCGCGCGGAGGCCGAGCGGCGTGGCACCAGTAGAGGTGGCGCCGGGGGGAGTTAAGGAGCTGGTGCCGGTTGTGCGGGCGCCAGGAAGAAGAAAGAGGAGGAGAGAGAAGAAGGAAGGAGGAAGAAGAAAGAAGAAGGAGGAAGAAAGGAAAAGGAAAAAGGAAAGGGAAGGGGAAAAAGAGAAAGAAAAAAGAGAGAGACCGGCAGTGTTTGCGGCACGCGGTCGGAGCACGCGCGCGGCGTCTGGCAATGGCACGCGGCGAAAATTACGGGCACGGTTAAAAAGATATGGGTCGGCTTGGATGCCGGGACGGTGGAATTGCCGGGAAGGTCTTGGAATTCTGAGAGCTCAGCGGTAAAAAGATTTTAAAAGCGATTTTTAACGGGTGATTTTAGTTGGTGATTTCCGCGGATGTTACACCTTAGCAAGAGGAGCACTGCACAGCGGGATCCGACGCTAGGAAACGGTGCTGGAGGAGGATGGCGGCAGCCGGCACAGCTCGTCCCTAGCTGTGGGGGAGCTACAGCCCGCGCTCGGTAGCGCCCCAGCGCCCGACAGCCTTCCTCGTGAATCTCCCAGGCGGCCAAGCTCATTGCAGGCGGAGCAACTCCTTTAGCGCCCGGCGTGGCTCGCCCCCTGGCCACGGGGGAGCGGCGGCTTGTGCCCCCGATGCTCGAGCAGCACCCGACGCCCTTCCCAAGCTCCGGCAGCGTGCGTAGATCGGCCACGACCTTGCCCCACAGAATCCATAAGCTCACGGGAATTGAGCGAAATCACGGCAATCCGCTGCCTCGCTCGTTGGAGTGCTGCCCGTGTTGCTGTCGCGCTCACCACATTGACGCCGCTTCTCGCTATCACGCTCGTCGAAGTGCCAAAGCGTGCTGCTTATTCCTCGCCCGTCCGAGCGCTGCCCCGATGTCATTGCCCCCATGCGGTCGCTGCGCTCGTCGGAGTCTTATCGAGCTGAATGGTTGGAAATTGGAGAGAGAGCAGTTGTGAGAGATAAAGAATGAAAGTAGAAAAATGTGTGATGCAAGTTAGGCCACATTATTTTAACATAAAGGTGATGGGATTAGAGCGTCCGATGCGTCGGACATCCGCTCCTGAGCATTACCCTTTTTATATATAAAGAGAAAAAGTATGAAATTTAACACAGGCCATAAAAAATGTCTTTGCCACACCACACTATAATTTTGTGGTAATTTGGTGCTGGACACTGACTATTATTATACTCCTTTTTGATACAAAGCCACCCAAAATGACCAGTATACCCCATCCTATCCTATGTCCTTTCTCTGCACCCAAACGAACCGACGCCGTCACCAATTCAATTCGTCGAGGCCTCCTGCGACTTGGCCTCCTGAGAACCAGCGACTCCCTCCCTTCCCAGTGGCTCTATTCCCGGTAACTGCCTCCCGGCGTCTGCCCCCTCCTGCTGCACATCCCATTCTGCTGTGGGTGCGGCGCCAATGCGGCGGCGGCGGGCGACCGCGAGGGCGACGACGAGGGGATTTCGGCGTGTTCGAGGGCAAGGTCGAGAAGGGGTCCAAGGCCGGGCCGTGGGGCCTGTCGTGGGCGCAGGTGGAGGCGATGACAGGCGGGTTCACCTCCACCGTGGTCGCGCGAGGGCGGGTTCAGCACCGTGTACCTCGCGCGCCTCTCCGGCACGCTTGCCGCCATCAAGGTCCACTGCAGCGAGTGCCTCCACCGCTCGTTCCGCCAGGAGCTCGACACGCCCTAGCGCGTCCGGCACCCACACATCGTCCGCCTCCTCAGCTTTTGCGAACAGCAAGGTTGGTGCCCCTGCTCTGCTTTCTATGTGTGTTCCACCGTCTCGTGATAGTGCGTGATGTCATGCTGACGGGTTCTGGATTTTGTTTGATGGAAAAATTTGCTGGCGGAAATGTTGTGATAGTCTAGCTATATTGCTGAAATAAAGTTTGAAGGGGCAAGGGTATTGTTGGGGGAAATATTAATGACCTCCTAATGCCGCTTAAAGCAACAGTCATGAAGGCCCAGGCCCACCTGCGGTAATTACGATTACCGCCGACCCAGTAGAGGTAGAGAACATCCCACTCCGTCTCGCCCGACCCAGGGCCCCGAGGTCGGACAATCCCGTCCCCTCGATGGCGGGACTCCGCCTCGCCCGACCGCGGTCCTAGGGTCGGGAGCGCCCGACCCCTCGCCGCAAGGCTCCGCTTCGCCCGACCCCGGGCGTAGGGGGTCGAACTCATCCAGGCCCACGAGACAAGTGTCCACCTCGGGCGCAGACCGACGGACGAGGGCGCGGATCTTGTGGGCCCCCCCAGCGGTCTTGCCATAAATGCACCGCGGCTCTGGCACGCAGAAAGACGCCCGCGCCCCTCGACGTGACACGCCACAAGTACCCGAGCGGAACACTGTAGCCACGATCGGACAGGCTACAGTGGCTGCAGATCCCCCTGATTCGCAGCAAGGCACTCATGGCTTGCGCCGCCCGGAGCAGGAGGAAGTCACGCCCGTCCTCGCGCCCCACGCATCCGGCGACAGGGACGCGACGTCCACCTTCCACGGGCCGTCAGCAGATGGCGGGATCCGCCGCCTCCCCCAACAGACAGAGGTGCCATGACGAAACACCATCATCACGCCTGGCGGCGACAGCCGTCGAGGAGACCATCGACGGGACGCGACGGTGGCCGCCCTCCTCCGGAAGACGCGCCGGTAGGAGCCGAAGGCCGGCGAGGGCACCGGTGGCCTGGGGACTTGGTCCCTCTCCTTGTGTTGTATTCTACCTAGCTTTATTTATCTCTTTTACTTCTCCTAACAGCTGGTCTCACCTGTAACCTCGGTGGCCTCCTTGCGCTATAAAAGGAGAACCGGGGGCCTGAGACAGGGGGGGCTTCCAAGCCAACAGAACACACTCACACCCACTTAGAGCATCAGTGCACACCCAAGAGGCCTGGGATCAGCTCCCTCTCTCGCACTCCTGTAACCCCTACTACAGAACCCCGCGTGGGCAACACGAGCAGCTCCCGATACTGGACGTAGGACGTTCCTTTGCCCGAACCAGTCTAAACCCCGTGTCTCTCACGCCACCATCCGAAGCCTTACGTGCATAATAGAAATTTACTAATCTAAGTCTTGACCCGCTAATCTTGACAACGACAGGTATACTTATCCTTTATAAGTTTATTGATACCTGTTTGATGAGGATCTATTATTATATGGGTTATAGGGTCTAGCACCAAATTGCCACATAGTTATAGTGTGTTGTGGTAAAGACATTTTTTTTTGGCTGGTGGCAAGTGTCATGTTTCTTCGGTGTCCGGCAACAAATTTTGCCTTTTAACTAGGATGGATATGGATGTCTGAAAATCCGAATTATACTTATTCATATCCGCCTTAAACGCTAATATGGATATCTGTATTCATATTCGATTTTAATATGAATGTCAAATGCATATATTTGAATTCGATTTTTGGTATTTTTCTCTATCCGACTAAAGATTCGTATTCGAAAAAAAGTGAAATATCCAACATTATCAGTATTCACGAAGAATAAAGTACCCATAAACTCATCTTAAACTTATTTTTTGACTAATTACTAATGATAAATGATGTTAACTTTAATATAACTAATAAATTAATTGTGTACACCATTTCAACTATTAAAAGTTATCTATTTGACAAATGACTAATTATGTTAGTCCAATATTAATATTAATATATAGTGATAAAGTTTAATTAATTTTAATATGGCTAATCATATTAGTTTTAAATACATTACCCTATATTATTTAATTAATAAATTATATTTATATGTAATAATGTAAATATTTTCTTATTAAATAATTTATATATTTATGGAATTATTTATTTAAATTATATTCATTTGATATATTTAATAATTGAAATATTTATTAATAAACATATTATTTAAAATAAGCTATCTATTGTGTATTATCTTCATAATTTACTCTCTACTTGGAGCATGATTTTTCATCTACTATAAAACCATCGACAAAGAAAAAGTATACTCGATATGACGCTATGTTCCAAGTGGAGTAAGTATTTGAATCCAAATCTAAATTTGAACTATTTGTTTTGTATTCGTATCTGATATGATATGATTCGTATTCGAATTGGAATTAAAATGTGGTAAATAGTGCTATCCGAATTTGATTCCATGCGTATTCGATCCGAATCCATCCCTAATTTTAACGGCAATGATCTCTGGAGCTTCGTGAAACCAGACTGAGTTAGTCACTAACTAGCACAAACATCATAGGCCAGTTTGGTAGGGTTTTGGGTCCTGCAAAAACAGCTCCGGCTCTTGCTCCTTTGGTGAAGCAGCTTCCTTGATGGAGCTGAAACCATTTTGGAAAACGATTGGTAATACGGCTCTTCCGGTTTTCCATGAATATATGAAAGATGTCACATGTCCAATATGTCCCTAACTACATGACTTTGTTATATAGATGAATTTTATGTTTTTAAAATTTATAGTGTGATTTCATATAAAATGTGAGAAGGATTAATTAAAATAATTATAGATTAAGTCAATATTTTCTCTTTCTTTTTTCTCTCTCTTCCTTATCGATTCCTTTATCTTTTTGCACAGCCTTTCTTTCTTTCTCCCTTCTTTCTGTTTCATCTTCGTTATTCGTTCCTCCTCTTTCTCCACGTCGAGTCACCGAGTCACTGATCCAGTCCAACCTTGTGACACCGCTTTTGCTCTGCCACACGCCATGTCTCCATGTCCATCCGCTGCTACTACCTTGCCTCCGCCGCTAGCCATACGTTGTTGTTGTTGCGCCGCTACTGCTCTGCCGATGCAGCACCCACCCGTCCGAGGTGTCCGTGCTCCAAGCGAGGCCTGGCCGCGCGGCTGCGTCAACACTAGCTAGGTTTGGAACGAGTCAAGGGATGTGCCCAGGCCCACCGCCAATGGCCTCCCGGCCGCACGCCGCACACCGCACATTGACAGTAAGCGAGAGCCAGAGAGGAGGCGCGGTGGCATTTGTGCCATAATAATTCCGAACTTGGGGGCCAATTTCGTTCCTATACCTGCGGGGATCATCTTCGGAAACCTTCGGACGGAGCTACATTTTCTGGCTCCACCTTCTCAGTACATTTTTGGCTCCAGCTCTAGGGTGGCTTCAGAAGCCCTTTTTTCAAGGCCATTTGGCAACCTTCTTTCAAGGCCATTTGGCAGAGCTCTGGCAAAAGCTTCGGCAGGAGTCAGAGTTGAAGCCCTGCCAAACTAGCTCCTAACAATACACCGGAGGCCCTTGGACTTGTCCATGTGCCACTTAGATCCACGAACTTGCAAAATGAGTTTCAAAATGAGTTTATGGCACCATCAACCTGCTATGTTGTGCCATTTAGGTCTGTAACCCTTCGCAGGGACCTTTTCGCCGACATAGCATTGCCAGCGTGGACATGACTGTGTTTAGGCAGGAGTTTTGCCGCTGTCAGAGGATGGAGTTTTTGCACATAGGTCCCTACCATGCTCATAAAAGAAAAAGAGCCCATCTTCTCCAATCGTCTCTGTGTCTACCTGACTCTCTCCGCCCCCTTCTTTCCCGTTGCTTGAGCGCTCCCTCCCCATGTCAGATCGACGGCATGGGAGGCGATTCAAGCGCGTCCGCCTCAGATCCACAAGGGTTGCCGCTGATTTGGTGCACGGAGTGTGGAATGAGGCAAGTGGTTCGCCGTATCTCGCAGAAGACATGGAGCTTAGGGCGGGTCTTCTACTTGTGCACTAGGTACAAGGTGAGTTAGGGTTGAAATTGGAATGGGTTTGCGTTCTTTGTGTTTTTCCTGCTGATGATTTTGTCATTCTTGTAGTGTGATGGAGCCGGTTGTCCATTTTGGTTTTGGGAAGAGGAATATGTGGATATGCTGGTGGGCAAAAGAGGAAATGGTGATGGCCAAGGAAGCAGGAGCAATGTTGGCAGAGCAATTGCACAAGAAGACTACTACATGAAGAGCGAAGCTACAATTGGTGTTGGACACGGTGTGGTGAACAAAGAAGCTGAATTTGTAGGACTTATGAAAGAAGCAGTTGTTCTGATGAAGGCAATATTCATAAGTTCAGTGTGTATCCTCTTTGTGATGTTGTTGAGCCTGTTTGTTCAGCTAATGAAATGATGTTGTACTGAAGTGATGAATGAAAAATAATGGGTCTGTTCGCTTCAGCTTATAAGCCGGCTGAAAAGCTAAAACGACTGATTTGTTATGAGAGGAAAACACTGTTTGATGGCTGATAAGCCGGCTGAATAAGCTGAAGCGAACAGGCCAAATGTATATGATGCTACTACTGAACTCAATATTTAAGTGGTGAACACCAAACATAATTTTGTTGCTTGGAGTAACAGCAACCATTCCATCATAATATTTGTATAGACATTGTTTTGGTGGGACTTGTTTGTTAACCAAAAGAGCAAAATATGCAATGCTACTTCCGGCATAATTTCTGTCATGCACTACCTATCTTTGATGAGTTAAGTTCTGGAAGAACCAAAAGAGCATTACAAGTTTGTGATCATCCTATACAAAAGATTCACAAAACTAAAAGCAGTTTGTGTTGCTGCTGTAGAAAAGCACTACAGAGACAGTTTGCAGTTAGGTGGTGGACGTTAAGCCTTCTTTTTTGGCTGTGCAGCCCTGCTTTTCTTGCCAGCTTCCTGGGTGGTAGACTTTGTGGCGTTCCTTGACTTATTAGCAGGATCAGCAGAAGCCTTGCGCTTAGTAGCTTTTGATCTCCCTTCCTTTGTTGCTGTTGTAGGTGGTACTGGCCTTGGAACAGGTATGTTTGACTTGATGAATGCAGGTTCTGGCAATGGTGGAGGCTACTGCTGCCTTGTGCTTATCTGAGAGGACTGACAAAAATAGGTAGTTAGCTCATGACATAGCAATGCATGGACTGACACAAAAAAAGTTGGTGTGGTTACCTCTGCATCCAGTTGAGACTTGAGAGACCATAGTGTTTGACAGTTGAGAGAGTAATGGTTGACTTCCTTCTGCAAAATGCATGGAAACCTAGCTTATAACTGCTTCCTCATTTCCATATTCTCCTTCAAACAAGTCTTGTGTTGGCACTGATGTATTCCTTTGATGTTGCAGTTTGGGCCTGATTCCAGCTTTTCTAAGTTCACATCCTCCCCTGTTGTGGCCCATTCCTCCACAACAACTGCAATTGATTATTGTACCATGCTTGGACATTTTAGGCCCATACTTGTCTTCCACCTCATGAGGTTGCTTCCTTCTGTTCTTTGGAGGCTTACCAACCTTCTTTTCATACACAAGAGGCAGAATTTCAAGTCCTTCCACTTTGTGCCACGTGCTCTTATCATTGCAAGGCCAAATCTTTGAACCATATGCAAGTAGGTAACTAGCATAGTAGTAGCATTCATGGACAACTGATTCTGGAGGAATCCTTTCATTCCTCAAGCAAGCTATTGTATGGGAGCAAGGCTCTAACCAAGTTTGTGGAGGCATCTTTTCTAACCACGCGAAAGCTTTCTGGTTTAACGTTCTCATTTGTCCATGTTCTCATTCCATCTAACTACTGTTGTAGATCTAGCACAAGCCCAAAGTTGGCTCTTCAAGTTCTCACCTTTGAAATGTTGTTGGAAATTGGAGTAAAGATGCCTCACACAGAACTTGTGCTCAGCTTCTGAAAACACCGTGCCCAGTGAAACCATAACCAATGTGTCACTGTCTGAGGCAATAATTCACCCATCTGAGATATCCTTCCCAGGTAACAACCAATGTATCTTCAAAGTACTTGATTGGTGATAGTTCAGTTGCTCAGCAAAATCATCTAACCACAATGGAGACCAAGTATCTACTTCATAGTAGTCGAATCAGTTCACTTTCTGATCAATGTAAGCCCTATTAGAACCTGAACCAACAAAGAAACCACCATGCCGCACCTAAACCGTGAATTGATCACTATCAGCACCTATATTACAACATCCGCACAACATTACAACCACAAGCCCCAAAGAAATCAGTCAATATCCATAACCCTAGCTGGAAAAAAATTGCAAATTTCAGCACGCAGAACCAACTAAATCCTCTACACAGACCTCCTACAATGATAACTATCATGGATTGGGGGTTTGATTAACTCACCATATATGGGTGGCGGTTCCCCTTCTCGACACAAGGTGGGCACCATCCCTTAGATTCTCCAAGATCATCATGGGAACCCGAGCTCAACGAATGGCCCTCGACCCTTTTCCTCCACTGCTTCCTCCCAACGCTGCTCCGATTGCCTTCTCAGCGCTTGCCACCCTATCGTCGCCCGCCTCTTCTCTCTCCCCCAGTGACGAACTCGAAGAGGAGGGAAGGGGAAAGAAAGGAAATTTTTGGGTAAAGGAGGGTGCTCCGTGCTTATCTCCACTACCGTCCTCATGCGCTTATCATGTGCCTGATGTTGTCCATGCTAGCGATGCCACGTTGATGAAAAGGTCCCTGCGAAGGGTTACGGACCTACAAGTAGAAAAGGTCCCACCTTTTTCTTGCGTCATCCCCCTGTCCAAGCGCCGAGCTGCCGACGTGGGGCCTCATGCTCAATCCCCACTATCCCCGCACTATCCTCATCTGGCCGACAAGCCCGCCGACCCCACTTCCTTCTCCCCGACCTCCTTCTACCCGTTTAGCCCGCTGCCTCCCAAGTGCCCGTCATCGCCTGTTTCGACTCGCAGCAGCCAGCGTGGCTACGGCGCAGATGGGCCTAGAAGCGAAGCACGACGACAAGGGGTTCATTTAGGATCCACTGCTAAGTGTGGTGCCGGTGGTGGCCATGGCGCAGAAGGTGGGCGTGGCACAACCGTGTGGCGGTGTCGCCAACCAGTGTTATAGCAGTCCACGATGGCCTTGTTTTTTTTAATTTGAGCAAAGCATCAGTGAGACAACTTGACTGCGCACAATTCTCCAATTATCCTCCTGATAGTTTAATTTCACATGGCCTTGATTGTTTAATTTGAGCAAAGCTATGTTAACCAAATGAGTACTCTAACAACATTAATGTTCATGTCCTGAACTTTCTTTGGTTTGAGATAAGTTCATTTATTTGGCAGTGGGAACAAGTCATCTTTTAATTCATTTCCCGAACTAGATATTTGCTTTCTCTTTTAATTGGATACATTCCTAGTCCACTTGCAGTAGTTGTTGTTCCATAATCAAAGTTGCTTCATCATGTTGGTCGCCATGGTTACTCGAGTCAGAACGTATTGGCTATTTGTGACTTCGGCATGAGATTCACGTTTGTGGTTGCGGGATGGCCGGGATCTGTACATGACATGAGGGTTTTCAAAGATGAGGATGTTGACATGAAAGCATTTAGAGATTCTATAGCAAATGCTTTGTTTGCTAATGAAGAGCAAAGTCATTGTGAGAGGGTCTTTGTATTAACAAATATTATGTATGTGTGAACTTGTATGCTGTTTCATTCATGCATTATGGATTGTTTCTTTTGTCTCATTCAGTGATGTTGAGTAGCCACATCTTGGGCAACAAATGGTAGCAAGGGCATAATGGGTATATAAACAAACATCCATAAAATCTAATTCTGGAATCTAGGGATCCAAACATGTCCATCCAGATTTTGCCCAGAATCCAGATTTTGAAAATCCAACAAAAATCCAGCTTTTGAAAATCTGTGATATGATCCAAGTGTTGCCTAAGCAGGTCACGAGGACGAATTAGTCGATGTTGCTACCAACTTCCATCCTACTCCAGGGCAGCGACGAGTGGGATGTGTTTGAGTGATGAGAGGTGAATTCTATGGGGCATCGGTGGGGGCAGTCGTCGGTGCATGTGTCCTCACGTACTCATGCGCGATGAGGGGGACGCAGCTACCGCTGAGGTGAACTCAAGAACGACGGCCATGGATAGGGAGGGAGTGAAGGCACCGAAGTGAGCCTATGCTGCTGTGCTATAACAAGTCTACTTAAACTAAACTTGGTTAAGCTGAAATAGGAGGCTTAGACACTAATCTAGCACGTGAAAAGTCCTTTTTGCCCTTAAAAGCTTAAGTTTGGAGTTAATTCAAAACTTGAAATTTTGTATAGAAACTTAAAGTTTTGCCAAACTAAAAGTTGTAGAGTTTTACATTTCTAACAACTTTCTTTATTAGCACTTTCGCTAGTTTGGAGTGAAAGAGGTTCAAAAACTAGATCAAAATTAGTAGCTTTTGAAACTCACTTCAAAAACTCAAGTGCTGAAAACAGTGCAATTCTTTAACTTTGCAGCCCTTTTTCTCAAAGTTTCTAATGTGAACTCAAGTCAAACCCTATCTAAAATTTTTAGTTCTACAAGTCTTTGACAATTTTGATTATTGGAGTTTGGCCAAAATCTGCACAAAAGCTTTTCAAAGTTAGGTCAAAGTTGACCAAAACAGTCAACCCAACCAAAACATCAAAAATATGCTAAGTCTGACAACAGTCGAAAGTATGTATCTTGGCAAGCAAGTTACTCACAAAACTTACACTAAACTTCAGAAAAAATCCTTTATAAGATTTTTAGTACCAGTCTGTAAAACATCTTTGTCAATAACGCTTTGGCCTAATTCAATCGAAAAACTATTCAAAATTCGGATCAAAGACAGCCAAAACCCTGAAATCAGCAAACTTGGAAATCTGCCTAAGTCTGGATGACCGGCGTTCTAGCAAACTTTGGAACCCCATAACTTCAAACTATTTCGTTTTGGAAGTGACACCTTTTCTAAGTTTTAAACCTTCACTTAAGGGCTAACAATCTTAGAAAGGAAAAATTTAAAGTTTAGTTCAAAAATCCCGCTTAAACTCAGCCTAAACCTTGACCCTTTGGATTGCCTCGCGAACGTCGATGCCAGAGCGCGCCAGCACATTCTCCCGTGCACCGCCCGCCGTGTGGCTCTCGCTCACCGGCGAGCTTGCCGACGGCCAACCGGCGACCATGACAAGACGACTCGCTCGTCTGGTTGCCCAGTAAGCACCCAACCCGATCCTCCCCTCTGTCATGCATCCCCTTTGCCCCATCCTGAGTGAGCTCTACCCTCTCCCGGCGCGCCATGCCACCGCCAAGAACCGGCCGAGCCACCTCTGCCAACCCCGGCCGCGACCGCGACAGCACGAGGCTCCCGCTTGCCAATAGCTTCACCTGGCAAACCATTTCCGCACGGTTGCTATCCCGCCGGGCCAATGCCCGCAAGATTGCGCCCTGGAGCTTCGCTCCTTCCGCCAATGGTGCCGCCGCCCAATCCCCTGTGCGGCAGTCGCTCCCCTCTCCCCTTCGGCCACACCAGCATCGCCCGTTGGCTCTGCCTTTGCCCTCTACACCTCCCCGACCCTATAAAAGGGGCCAATGCGCCACCTGCGCAGCTTCTCGCACTGGCCAAGCTCCGCCGCCCCTCTGCTCTAAGTGCCACCGCACCACCCTTCTGTGGAGCCCCCTGCTCCGCGCCACCCCGCGCCTCGCCAACACCTCCGCCCGCTTCACCGGAACCATGCACACCTCTCCACGCCGTCCGTTACCCACGAGGAGCCCCTGGAGCATCGGAATGCCGCCGGACTTCGCCACCACCCGAGCCTTCCTTCCCCACACTGTTCCACCGTCCACATGTCGTCTCCGCGCCCCCAATCGCCACCAAGGCCCCCATAGTGAGCTAGCGCACCTCCCCAGCTACTTCTCCCCCGCGATTAGGCCGGCCATCACTAGAATCGAAGCCGCCCGCCGCCGTGACTCCATAAGGGCATGGGTGTGATTGGGAAAGCTTCGCAGAGGCCTAGTTGTTAGAGTTAAGGGCTTGTCTGCGAGACTTTGAAAACCTTAAGGGGCTCGATGTAAAACTATCTCGATTTATGTGTTTTATTTTGGTAGAAAAATGAAGGAACTTTGGAAATGCACTGAAAAAATTAGGAAGCTCAGAAAAATGTCAAATAAATTTTGTTGGACTCACTGAAGTACCAAGTTTCGTTGAAAAATAACCTTACCCATGTTACTGTTAGAAATAGTGCTCTATGGTTTTATCTCTTGCTTAGGCCTTTTAAACCATGGTAAATCACAGAAAAATGTAATAATGACAAATCCACTTCTAAAGTGTATGTTTCTTTGAATAGAAGCTTGGAAAAATAGTTAGGAACCTGGTGTAGAACTTTGAATCATTGTTTTAACTTTATCTTCAAAATCTAGGGTTAAATCTTCCTTTTTGTATAAGTTTTAATCTAGAGTAGAGAAAAATGTGAAACCACTTGAAGTAGCTTAGTTCTGAAGTATAGTTCTTAGGAAAAATATGGAACACCAAGTGTAACTTAATGAGATGTGCCTTTCTATTTGAAGAAAGATAAATAGAAGATAAATATGGGAAATAGTTGTCCTTCACTAAAAATCATGAAAAATATGACCCAAGTCTCTGTAACACACTTTCAACCCACTTTTTGGCGCTAGAAATCAGCCGATTGAATTTCTAGCGTCGGACACACGACCTGGGAGAATCTGCTTAACTCCTGTTCGGGTGATCGCCCTGGTGCGGTTCGCACGGTGTGCTAGCCAATCTGACCTATTGATTGGCAAGGAAAGAAACGTGTCAGATCCAAGAGGTTGCAATCGGCTAAGGTTCCGATCTCGAGGAAGCTTATCAGTGAATCGGCCGATTTGCTGTAATAAAGAAATCGGCTATAATACAGCCGATTACCAAGTAACGTTGGTGAAGAAAACTACTAGAGTAAACTAAACAACGCTACAGTAGCAACACTAGGAACAGATCTAATCGGCTATGCAAAAAGCGGTAGATTAAGCAATAAAATACAAGTAAGCCGAAAGCTCTAATTCCAAGCTGGATAACTGGTGATAAAACTAGAAAAACAGGCAAAACCTAGAATTCTAGTAAATATCGATAACTGATGAATAAATCTAAACGAAACGACAGCGATGCGCCCGAAGTTAAAGCTTAGATATTACTCGATAAATGGAACTTACAGAATCGGCTGGAGATCAAGTCGATGCAGCCCTGCCAACCCGTACGAACTCGTGAAAGTAAGAAAAGTATTGGCGAAGTCGCCTACTTGAAAGTAAAGTGCGAGGAAATAGTAGATTGTTGTATTGATTTGATGATGATTACAGATCTCTAAAGATGGCTATTTATAGCTTGTTACAACCAATCTCTTAACCGATTAGGACTTTATCTCTAAGTTTAAATGAAAATGAATATTTACAAGCATAACTCGTATCAGAGTTGGTCGTCGCGCTCCTATGGGCCGATCTCCTTTTTACCTTCATAATCCTCTTAAAGCCCATATTGGCCCAACTGCTCCAGCCTCTCAATCGGCCGATCTCCACCAACTCCATCCGCCGAAATACTGCAGTACCAATCGGCCGATCTCCAACTGTAGCACCAATCGGTTGATTCCCAATCGTGACCTTCTTGCCTTGCCGCATCAGCCAATTCTCTCCCTTCTTGACGCCGATTACATATGTGTCAAAATCTAGCGTCAACACATGCCCCCCAGTTTCGGAGTAAAACATAATCTTTACTTCGAAATTCCTTTCAACTTCCCTTCCGAAACAAATGCATTAAAAATATCCTTCCATTTCGCGGTCTTCTGCCTGATGATTGCAATCTTTTCGAAACAGGCGCCCACGACAACCACTCCTCCCGAAAAAATTGAACCGCCGGCGCGGTAAAAATCCCGCTTTTACCCCTTCTCAGACCGTTTTTAAATATCAGTATGTCCCGTACTTCTTTTTCACGAGCCCACATCTTCCTTCTTTGGCGCACTAATCTCCTTCTTCCTCCGGTGTCTCCTTAGCTCCCAATCTCTCCCTCTGATGACCTCTTCCATCTACATTTCATCCAACCTCCCCGATGGCGACAGCTTCAGGCACTTCACCAACATCCGAGGTCCCGGAGACGGCTCCACCAGCAGCAGCTCCAGCAGCAATGGCGGCAGCTCCATCGGCAGGAGCGGGAGCTCCATCGGCGGGGGCGGGAGCTTCATCGACAACGGAGGCCCCACCAACAGCTTCGGCATTTGTAGCTCCACCGGCAATCCCGCCAATCACGATGAGCTTCATACCGGAGGTTTTTGCTGAAACTTTCCTTTGCATTCTTTAATGCCAATGTATTTACCTTAGATCCGTTCTTACTTCCCCCCTTTTTACCTCTTTTAGGCGGTTAGGCACCAAAATACTATTCGCCTCACCAAAACTCCCGGTCTTATCTGTCTTGGTCCAATGGGAAACCCAGATCCAACTGACCTGATCAATTTGGAAACCCATAGAATTCCATTTAAGCAATCAACCATGGACCTAGATCACTGGTTAGGCACCTTCAGATCATGGCCGAATGAAACCCTTGGCTGGAGAGAATGGTACCAACGGATAGCCGCCTCCAAAAGAGTTCAATGGGACGAGCATAAAATCGGCCAGTGTATCGACCTGTCTTTGTCCCAAATGGAAAGGAATGAGCCTTTAGTAGTAGCAGCCTCCTACTTTTGGTCCGACGCTCTCAACGCGTTTCTCTTCGGACATGGGCCCATGACTCCCACCCTGGCCGATGTGGTCATGTTGACCGGCCTTGGCATCTCCTCCCCTGATACTCCTTTCCGTTACCTGGCCAAAACATCCCATCGGCTGGAGACAAAGGGAATCGGCGGGTGGAAAGGATTTATCAAGAGCAACAAGAGGACCGGGACGGTCGCAGAGAGAGAGCACGCGGCCTTCCTGATGATGTGGCTGGAGAAGCACCTTTTTTGCGGGAGAGCAGCTGGTCCATCCTCCAATACACAGGCTCTGGCCGAGGCACTATCGATAGGAGCTTATGTTCCTCTCGGTAAGCATCTACTGGGATCGGCCTATCATATGCTTCACAATATCGGCATCAAGTTATCCAAGGGAGAGCCGATTGGAAACCCAGGTGGACCCTGGTGGTTCATCAACTTGTGGCTCAACCTGTACATGAGCAAGATCTCTCAGCAGTGGGTAGAGTACATGACGTTTCCCAACATCGAATCGGCGGAGAACCCCACTATACGGCGTCGGTGCACTTCTTTCAGCGAAGCAGCGTCGGCCTTCTCGGGTTGCTCATATTCTGCCACCAAGGTAGCTGAGTACTTCAGATGCTTCTACAATGGCTTCACTGAAGATGCAACCAGCTGGTTCCCTTATCAATGGGAGGAACCACTCTTTGAGCTCCCCTCTTGCTTCGACTCAGCCACCAACACATTTGATGAGGACCTTACAGATGAGTTGATCAAGCCGGGGATCCTGCCGGCGAATTTCTTTTCGGGGAAGGACACCCCCACTTATGAGTTTTACAACCCTTCTGTCGCAGCACGGCAATTCGGCATGGGTCAACTGCCGGTTTATGCATACTTCGTCGGCCGAGCAAAATTCAGAAATGAGCTCACCAAAGGTCTCAACTACAGTCGGCTGCACGATCGGATTTCAGACTCCAGCACCATAGACCTAGCCGATTGGATAGTGGCCCCTTTTGCCATCCAACAGTTCAAGCTATGGTGGGCAGAATGGAAGCAACATCTATTCTGTGCTTCTGCGGCGATATATTGCAACATCCTTGACCCCGACAACATCGACCCGAACGCAGAGGTATTGCTCCTCCTTTAGCCAATTTTCAACTCCCTCCTTTTATATGCTATTGACTCTTATTGTTTCTTTAAGTCTGAGAGCCGCGTTCCCCCAAAACGCAGCCGGAGTGGCCGGCCGATAGCGGACCGTTATCCATACATGGAATTCCCCCTCATCGGCTATCACGCCCCCTCTGTTGATGATATAGCTGGCCGGGTGAAGCAAGCACAGAAAAAGATCATCAAGAAAACAAGTCGCCGGGTGCGCGCCCGCATAGAATTGACCAATCCACCCGTGGCTACATCGGCGGAAACTTTGGCTGCGCCAACCCTTCCAGTCGTTGAAGAAGTTGACCTCCAAGCAGCTACAGAAGCTAGAGCGGATGCCGCGTCATTGTTGGTGGAAGCCATTCAGGTAAACTCACCATTAAACTTTCTCCTGGTCGTCACTTCAATACTGACTTTTCCCTATACCAGGCCGCACAAACCGCCCCGGTGGATCCATAGCAATCGGTGATGCCTCAAGCAGAAACTGAAGTACCAGTGCTTCCTCCTGCTGAGGTATAGGGTCTCTCAACTTAATTCTTTTAATATTTAAATGATAACCTTACCAATTTTGACGCAGGTCATCGGCACGCTAACTGTGCTCCCTGAACAGCCGCCTGTCAGAGAAGTCCCTCAAGAAGCCGGCCCGAGCAGAACGCCGATCATCGTCGAATCCTCTTCTTCCAATGAGCCAATCGCACCAGTTCCCGAGCCGAGGGTAACGATGCCGCAGGCGCAGATAGAGGAGATTCGCTTCAAGGAAGTAAGGAGTCTTATTACCCGAACTGGCCGATTTGCTACCACCATCGGTTGTCTTATTTTTTCTTTTATTTATCACTCTACTGGAGCAGGATACCCTAAATAATAGCCTCCTCTCATTTGCGGTTGCACTCTCTGATGACAAAGAAGTCGCTTCTCATCAAGTCACCTTGAGCTCAGTACCCGACGACGTCCGTGCCAAGCTCGAAAGTATACGGACCCTTCTCCAAGAAGACATCGGCCGATTGGTACAGGACGCCTCGCCGATTCGGCAGCTCTTTGGTGACGTCAGCGGCCGAGTCCCAGAAGAAGCCGAACAAGCCTTGGCACCCGCTGCATATATTGAATCGATGCGGATCCCGGTTTTTAGGGCTCTGCGTCACATGGCCGATCGTGCCAAGCTGGCCAAGACTCGTGAGGAGGAGGACTCGTACAAGCATCGGGCCCAAGAGGTACACCATCGAATTCACTTCCTCGAGAACTCCCGTCCCAGAATTGTCGGCACGATAGATCACCTCAAGCGCCGAAGGGCAGAACTCGCCAAAGAGATGGAGCAAGTAACCAAAGAGATAGCCATTGAAGAGAAGAAGCTTCAGGAACTCCCCTCCGTTATCGCCGATTTGAAGCAGGAGAGGCAGCATCTGGCCCACGAGGCCCTCAGACTTCATCGTCACATGCCAGAAATCCCGGGGTCGGTGGAGGATGACCAGCGAGTCTTAGACTCGGCCGATCAGATCAGGCGATGAGCGATCGCGGCCATTAATGCCCTTCTGGGATGATCTGTAAAAGTACTGGCCATTTTGTAAGAACATTAATACCTTTTGACCGTCCTTCATGGCGCTCTTTTATTTATTACCCTTTTATTCTGACGGGACACGCCTTACCAAACCTCCACCCTTTCTCTTCTTGTAAATACCGGCCCTGATTTCGCTTTCAAGAGTACTTGCCCCACTCGATTCCTTTCCCCCCGATTACTTTTTCATCGGAACATTTGCAGGCATGTCTTCTTCATCTTCTTCTTTCTCCTCTTCTTCCGTCAATCAGGTATGAGACCTGTCTTCGTTCCTTCTTTTCAGTTTGATTCCTTTAAACCATCCTAACTTTTAGGCGGTTATATGTTAACCTTTTCAGCCAAGACGCCTTAGCCCCGAACTCGAACGGGCGATCGGACTCATGCACTACGACGAGCCATTGTCGCAAAAGGACAGGGAACTGATCAAAGCACACCGTGAAGAACTCAAAGATCACGTTCCTGCCGACGTCCAACGGATCTGGGACTTCATTGATGGCAATGGTTACAGACGACCGCAAGTTGACAGGAGTCACCCACTCCCTCGTCCGGTCGTCCTTGAAAACGCCGCGGTGGGGACATCTCGCCCGGTGCTAGATCGGAGCCATCCTCTTCCTCGCCAGGTTGAGGCGGAGGCTGCAATGAAGGATGTGGAAGAACGGAGTGCTCATCTTCTGATGGAATTAGATCAGATCGAGAAAGAGTTTAAGAAGAAGCGTAGTTAAATATTTTTTGTTCTAAGGGCGACTTGTACCGCGTCGGCCGTGTAACTTTATCGTCTGTACCGAATGATAAATCGGCCAACTTGAACGATTACTCTTTTCTCCTCTAGGCGATTTCTTCATCGGTTACGTGATTATCTAGGAAATAACCACTCTATCTCGTCATAATGACTTTTATGCATCGACCCATATACTGGGGTAATATCTTTTCAAGTACCTTCCGTTCAAGGCCCTAGTGAATTCTTCCCCCTCGATTGTCTCCAGAATGTATGCGTTTCCCGGGGCACATCGGCCGATTCTATACGGCCATTCCCAAGTGGGAGACCATTTACCGAATTTAGGATCTTTAGACCCGATCGGTAGCACCAACTTCCATACCAAATCCCCTTGGGAGAACTGCTTGACTTTGACCTTCTTGTTGTACCATCTGCTTACTTTCTTTTTGGTCTCCTCAATACTGATCAAGGCTCTCAGACGTTGACCCGCCAAATCGTCGAGTTCCCTTTTCATAAGCGAGTAGTAATCATTGGCCGTCAGCTGATCTTGAAGCGACGTCCGTCTTGATCCCGTTCTCAATTCCCATGGCGATACCGCCTCATGACCGTACACTAGTTGATAAGGAGATACCTTGGTAGCCCCATGGCAAGCCATTCTGTACGCCCATAGAGCTTTAGTTAAACATAAGTGCCACTTTTTGGGTTGCTCTTCGATTTTCCTCTTGATCAACTTAATTATCCCCTTATTGGAAGATTCGGCTTGGCCGTCAGCCTGAGCATAATACGGGGAGGAGTTTAGCAGCTTGATCCCCATATCGGCCATGAACTCCTCGAATTCTCCCGACGTGAACATCGTTCCTTGATCGGTCGTGATGGTTTGAGGGATGCCGAAACGATAGACAATGTGGTCCCTCACGAAATCGACCATAGCAGCCGATGTTACGGCTTTTAATGGAATCGCTTCCACCCATTTGGTGAAATAGTCTGTTGCTACCAGAATGAATTTGTGTCCCTCACTTGATGGAGGGTAAATTTGTCCGATGAGGTCTATTCCCCAACCTCTAAATGGCCACGGCTTGATAATTGGATTCATAGCCGATGCGGGGGCGCGCTGCACGTTCCCATATTTTTGACAATCTTGGCATCCCTTATAATATTTGAAACAATCTTCAAGGATCGTCGGCCAATAATATCCATTATTTCTAATCATCCACTTCATCTTATGCGCCGATTGATGAGCCCCGCACACGCCTTCGTGGATTTCTCCCATTAGGATTTTTGCCTCCTCTGTCCCTAGGCATTTGAGTAGTACGCCATCAATCGTCCGGTAGAATAAATCATCTTCTAGTAATACATACTTTGTGGCTTGAAAATGCACCCACCGATCCACTTTCCTGGACGGGTCTTTTAAATAATCGGCAATTTCCTTTCGCCAGTCGTAGGCTGCAAGTTCCAGAGTCATGGCGCCTTGAATCGGCTGATACCCGGATGCGTGCTGGGCGAGTCTGTTGGCTTCTTCATTATAATTCCTGGGGATATGCTCAATGACCGCGGATTTGAACTCTTTCAGAAGTTGGAGGCAATCCTCATAATAAATTCTCAAAACGCCATCTTTGCATTCGGATCTTCCTGTCAATTGGTCCACGATGAGCATGGAATCTCCAAAAATTTCCATGGCGTCGGCCTTAATCTCTCTCAACAACTGTATTCCTTTTAGGATAGCCCGGTATTCCGCTTGGTTATTAGTAACGGATGCTTCTATCGGTAGAGAGAAATCATAACTTGCCCCCCAACGCGATATGAGGACAATGCCGATTCCTGATCCGGCCCCACACGATGAGCCATCAAAATATAGAGTCCATGGAACTGGCTCTACGACAGTGACTTCTGGTCCGCAGTGTTGGGCGACGAAATTGGCCATAACTTGACCTTTGACGGCTTTAGCCGACTCGTATCGTAGATCAAACTCTGATAAAGCTAGAATCCATTTTCCGATCTGCCCTTTCAAGATTGGCAATGATAGCATGTATTTCACCACGTCGCCTTTGCATACTACCACGCACTCCGCCGATAATAGGTAGTGCCTGAGTTTGGTGCATGAGAAGTAAAGACACAGGCATAGCCGCTCTACCGGGGGATACCTTGTTTCGGTGTCCAGAAGTCTTCTGCTGACATAATATATCACCCGTTCCTTTCCTTCAAATTCTTGGACCAGTGCTGACCCGATAGCCCGTTCGTCGGCCGATAAGTATAGCTTGAATGGCTTGTCAGTTTGTGGTGGGACCAATACGGGTGGCGAGACCAAGTATTGTTTGATATCCCCCAGTGCCCTGCGTTGTTCTTCTCCCCACACGAATTCTTGGTCGGGTTTCAACTTCAATAATGGCGTGAAGGCCTGGATACGTCCGGATAGGGTGGATATGAATCTCCTGATGAAATTGACTTTGCTGATCAAGGATTGCAACTCAGTTTTATTCTGTGGAGCCACGACTTTATTGATAGCCGCTATGGTCTTCCGGTTGATCTCTATCCCACGCTCGTGAACCATGAATCCCAAGAACTGTCCGGCGGATACGCCGAAAGCGCATTTGTTCGGGTTCATTTTCAACCCGTGCTTTCTTATGCATTCCAATACCTGCCGCAAATCGGCCAGATGTTCCTGGTGTCCTCTTGATTTGACCACGATGTCATCGATGTAAATCTCTACCAGTACGCGGATGAGTTTGTGAAATATGTAATTCATGGTTCGCTGATATGTAGCGCCGGCGTTCTTCAACCCAAAAGTCATTACTACCCACTCGAACAAGCCAAGGTGGCCTGGGCACCTGAAAGCTATTTTTGATATGTCTTCTTCAGCCATTAGTATTTGATTGTATTCGGCATTCCCATCCATAAAACTAATGACTTTGTGACCTGCGGCGGCGTCTATTAACACATTGGCTGTTGGCATCGGGTATCCGTCCATCGGCGTAGCCTGATTAAGGTTCCTGAAGTCAATACACAGCATAGCTTTCCGTTCTTCTTGTATACGGGCACGATGTTGGAGATCCACTCGGCATAACGGCATTGCCAAATAAATTTCGCTTCAATCAACCTTCTGATTTCGGCCTTTAAGTCAGGTAGGATTTTAGGATTACATCGCCGAGCGGGTTGCTGATATGGCCGATATCCCGGCTTTATGGGCAGCCGGTGTTCGACAATGGACCGGTCTAATCCAGGCATCTCATGGTATTCCAAAGCAAAGCAATCTTTAAATTCCTTCAATAAATTTGTCAATTTACATTTGTACTCCGGATCCAGATTAGCACTAATGTACGTCAGCCTTGGCTTGGTGCCATCACCTAGATCTATCATCTCTAATGAATCGGCTGACGTAAACCCGTGCCCTAGCTTCCCGTCTTCTCGGACAAACTGATTCATTTAATCTGAATCTTCAGAGCCGATTGCTCGGATCGGCTGTAGGCCAAAATCGGACACCTTTAGAAAATTGGTGTCCCAAGTCCTCCCGGATATGCACTTGACGTGCTCGCAGCTCCATTGCTGTGTATCGGCCACTGCGACACTGTATGCGGAATCGGCGGTGACCACTTCGATGTTGTCGCCGACCCATTGTACGAGGCATTGATGCATCGTAGATGGGATGCAGCAATTTGCGTGTATCCAGTCTCGGCCGAGTAGCATGTTGTAGGACCTTTTGCCATTGATAATAAAGAAAGTGGTGGGAAGAGTCCTACTGCCGATGGTGAGGTTGACGCAAAGCGCACCGCGGGCGGGAGACACGTTGCCTTCAAAGGTATTGAGCATCATGTCCGTCTTGGTCAAATCATCGTCGCTTTTTCCCATCTTCCAGAACATGGCGTACGGCATGATGTTGACTGCAGCGCCTCCGTCTACTAGCAGCCTGGTGACAGGTCGGCCATTGACATGTCCTTTGAGGAACAACGCCATGAGGTGCTGCCGTTTTTCTTCCTCAGGTTTCTCGAATGTGGCTGTCATTGGCTCCAAAGCCAATTGCGCCATTTGTTCTTCTATCGCCGACATGTTATGCCGGTCAGCGGGAGTTATGAACTCCATCGGCAGAATGAAAATCATGCTGACATCGGCTGCCGATTCCTGATTGTCGTCGCCTCCCCTGTCGTTTCTTCTGGGGCGCCACACCCGAGGCCTGTCGTTTTTCTTGTTCATCACCTGTTGTTGCTCCTCTTCCTATTGTTCCCATTGGCGGAGACGCTGGATTCTTCATTTTTGTGATTTGGTCAATCCGTCAGGGCACCACCTGCGGTTTACTGGTTTAGCCGATGGCCTGGCTCGTTCCCATTCTGGTTCCCGTCTCAAGGGATTCTCATCTGATACCCGAGCATCGACCATCTCTTCCAGCCGATCGTGTGTGCTGGCCTTGCCCTCTGGTTGGTCGCACCGATCGAATCTGCCCCCCGACCTATCGTGTCGCTCACGCCTATCTTCCGACCAATCATATCGGTCACTTCTGCCTCCCAGGCGATCACGTACTGAAAGGCGCCGATCTTCTTGCTCGCGCCAGTTTCTGCTGATCGGCTCTAGCCTTCTATCTCTAGAGTGAGATCTTCTAAATGGTCGATTGTTGCGATACGGGCTGTTGCACTCTGGGCAATTGTCGGCCGACGGCAACCTAAGGTTACTCTCCTAGCAGTGGATGAAGAACGGGCATCGCCAGTGATCTTCATGTCGTCGCATCATCTCTTCCCAAAATCTTGAACTTTCTTGTTGCCGTTGATACTTGTTGAGCAGAAATTGGGAGGTGATGGGCCTGCATGGTTCTCCCGATCCTTCGCCTTCATCCTCCATCTGTCGTTTCCCTTTGACGTCTTCGGGCGCCACTTGATTCCTGGGGTCTACGGCGCCGCTCTTTTTAGCCGATTCTGATGTTAGCACCTTGGTCTAGAGTGAGTTCCTTCCTGTATCAACCATGTTGGTGGGGAAGGGATGCTGATCGATCTTCATCGACTTTGCTGGCTTCATCGGGACCTCAAACTTGAGCCTGCCTTGCTCAATGGCCGATTGTAATTGCTGTCGGAAGATTTTGCATTCGTTCGTGTCACGGGAGGTGGCATTATGCCACTTGCAATATTTCATCTTCTTTAGCTGCTCGGCCGATGGGATCGTATGGTATGGTGAGAGCTTGATTTGTCCTTCCTGAAGGAGGAGATCAAAGATTTTATCGGCCTTTGACGTGTCGAAACCGAATGCCTCCGGCTCGTTTTTCCCGAACGGACACGATATCGGTTTCTTCCCTTTAACCCACTCTGCCAGGCTGATTTTTGCATCTTCTTCAGACTCGGATCCTTCTAAGTATGCCACTTTCTTCTGGAAGTTCCTCCGTGGGTCAAAGGGGCGTACTTTCTGACCAGATAGTCGATGTACGATCTGACTCAGGCTCTCGAACTCCTGTGAAGCATATTTTTCTTTGATGTGAGGCAGGAGACCTTGGAAGGCTATATCGGCCAATTGTGCATCGGTCAAGACTAGGGTATAGGATTTGTTCCTGACTTCCCTGAACCTCTGCACGTACGTGACACCGGCTCATCACTCCTTTGTCTGAGGCTGGTTAGATTTGAGAGTTTCATCTCATGCACCCCTGCGTAGAAGTACTTGTGGAACTGCTTCTCCAAGTCAGCCCAAGTGACTATGGAGTTCGGTGATAGTGTAGTAAACCATTGGAAGGCCGACCCGGACAGAGATGATGAGAAGAGACGCACTCGTAAAGCATCTTGTGTAGCTGCCTCCCCACATTGGATGATAAACCTGTTTACGTGCTCCACAGTTGAGGTATCGTCAAGCCCCGAAAACTTGGTGAAATCAGGAACTTTGTACCAATGGGGAAACGGCAGTAAGTCATAGGTAGACGGGTATGGCATTCTGTATGTGTAGGTTTGCACCTTCAGATTTAAACCGAATTGCTCTTGAATCACTTCTGCTATCCGTGCCGTCCAGTCTGCTTGTTGTTGATGAACTATTGGTTGGCGAACCGGCACGTGTTGGTAGATCGGCGGAGGGATGACCGGGTGATGGACGAAAGCGTGCGGCACTTGTGGTGACGTAGCCGGTTGTGTAGTCGGCATCGGTTGTCTCAGTGAACCGGCCATTTCATCATATAGTACAATCAGCGCAGCGCCCCGAAGTGCTTCTGCTGTTTCTGCCCCCCTTCCCATCTCCGGCGCGGCTCGTTGATACTGTGGAACCATCGGCCGTACGGTCGATTAGATAGGTGCCTGGATCGGAGAGCTTCCATAGCCGACCGACTGATCTTGGCTGACTGACACTGATGGTGCCCCCAAGGCACTGAGTTCAGTGAAGATGATTGCGCAGAAGAAATCTGAGTGGGTTGAGGCGGCGCATGCGACTGAAGGTATGGTGTGCCGTTGTATCCTGGATGCATTGATGAGGAAGGAGCGCTAGATCCTCCAATTTGACCTTGGATCGGCTGTGGAGCCGAGTAGGGTATATTTGGAGAATTCCTGACCGGGGCTGTGATAGGTGGGGTGTACGCTGGCCCCTGGTATCCTTGAGACACGCCATTGGTGATGAGGACACCACGAGTACATCTACACCAGCAGCACCTCAGGCGCCTCCAGTTGCTCCTCCACCTCAGGCGCCTACAGTTGATCATCCAGTTGGGCCAATCACTCGGGCCCGTGCGAGAGAATTAAACTTCATCATACTATTAAGGAACGAAGGCCCAGCAGAATAAGAAGATGGCCCAACAGGCCAGCCCTGGTGGGGCGCCTAGGGTTGGGAGCCGCGGCCCTCCCCCTGGTCGCGCGCCCCCCTCCTGCCGTGGCGCCTCCTCCGGACTCCAGGGGATGCACCCCCTTTATTTAGTCGGAGTTCCTTTTGTTTACGACTTGAGTTTTGCTTTACATCTAGCTTTAGCTACTCTCGAACACGCGCAAATACGCACTGTCCTTGTGTGATTCAGAACTCCACCTTCGAGTGATATTTAGATTGCTCGCTTCTTTTTCTTGTTCGTTCTTCGATTGCGGACAGGAATTGATCTTCGTGATTAGGCTGATCTTGCGCTGGCAAGGTTGGTAACCACAGGAAGTTGGTTCAGCGATTGCATTGGCGCTTCGGGTTCGCTCGTCGTAGTCGGATCGTGAGGGTCTACTTCCACCAAGTCGAATTTATCTCCACTCACCGAAAGATCGGGCACTCCGACTCTATCAAGTGGTATCAGTTTTCCAGGTTGATCGGTGAGTTTATCGAGTGTTTTTCCCCTTCCTACAGTCCACAAAAACCAAACAAAAATTTCTTTTCAGGTTAGATCTTTGTCCCAGCAACCCTTTTTGAGCCTTGCACCTTCTTTCAATAATTTGCATTGTTGAATTTGTGTGCTTTCCGAATCAATTGTTGCTGGTTACTTTGTGTTTTCTCATCTTTTGTTTTTCCCTTTCGTTGTCTTGAACCCTAGCACGCCGCCGCCCTTTCCCGAATCGCGAGGCAGCCGCGCCGTATCCCCCTGATCACCTCCTCCTCCCTGCCTTGTGTGTTTGGCAAGTCAAAAAAAAAGGGAAAGACAGCAATCAAAAAAAAAGAAAGAAAAGAAAGAAAGAGACCAATCCGCACGGGAGAAGGACTCCGATACGATCACGCGGGTACGCCGCGCGCACCATCTTTTTTTTACCGAAATACCCCTGTACTTCGAGTAAAAGTGTGTGTGGTGCCTTGCTGTTTCCGAGTCATTTTACCCCTATTTCTCAGTTTTGGGCACCCTGAAAAAAAAAGAATCAAAACAGAAAAACAATAGAGGTGCGCCCTCTCCACCTTGGCCGTTTCTTTGCCTCTATTCCTTCCGATTTCACTTGTTACCAGCAACTTTTGTTACGTGTTTGCACTATAATTCAACTTTGCATTATTGTTTGATTGTGCTAATCCTTCAATTGAGTGTAGCCTTCCCAGAACTCCACATAGTTCTACGACGAGCATATTTTGTTTCTCCAAGCAATCGCTCCTCCAATCTTTCCCGAGTTCCACCGATTGGTTGCAGTTCGCCCCTGTGTGCGTGGTAAGAACGGATAAGAATTTGATAACAGCACTAGTGTGAGAGCCTTGTGAGCTATTACACCCTTGTTTTGTCGTCGGTTTTGTTCTTGTATTTGTGCTAACCATGACAGATGATGTCGACGCGGGGGATAACCAGCTGCAGGGCATACGGGCACAAGTTGAAGGGCTTGTCACCGACATTCAGACGATTCATGAACGGCTGGACTCGACGATCTCCTCGACGACCGAGCAGTACGATCAGCTAGACCTTGCACAGACGGCCGCTAAGGCCACACTCGACTCAGTTGTGGCACAACTCGATGCATTGCACACAACAGTCACAGAGTTGCAGCAGGGTTATGGTGGTGACTCGGACCAGGACGATGGCGACCGCCGAGGCTGTGCCCGCCACGTGCCACGTCGTCCCGGTAATGATTCCTTTTCCAAGATTAAATTTAAAATTCCACCTTTTAATGGCAAATATGATCCTGCTGCATATCTTGATTGGGAATTAGAAGTTGAACAGAAATTTTCATGCCATGATATTCTTGCTAATTCTCAAGTTAAAGCTGCTATTAGTGAATTTACTGATTTTGCTTTAATTTGGTGGCGTGAATATAAACACAAACATCCCAATACCATTCCAACCACTTGGGATCAATTAAAAGCTGCTATGCGCCACATATTTGTGCCTTCTTATTATGCCTGAGATTTGCTTAATAAAATGCAACGTTTTCAGCAAGGTTCCAAATATGTTGAGGAATATTTCGAGGAATTACAAATAGGCATGATTCGTTGTGGGTTATTGGAGGAAAACGACGCTGCTATGGCACGTTTTCGTGGTAGTTTGAACCGCGAAATTCAGGATATACTTGATTATAAGGACTACACAGATATGACAACATTATTTGAATATGCTTGCAAAGCTGAATGTGAAGTGCAGGGACGCCGCTCGAAGACATATTCTAACTCTTTTGCAGGAAGAAGCTCGACATCCAACTCCGCACCCGCTCTCCCTGCGCCACCCACGCCCACCACTACACCGCGCGAGAGAACGGCCAAACCTGCAAGCGCTGCCCCTTCCACAGGCGCCGCCCCTCCCACAGGCCGTACACGGGATATTCAATGTCATCGTTGCAAAGGATTTGGCCACGTGTTTCGGGACTGTCCGAACAAGCGCACTTTGCTTCTTCGTGATGATGGTGAGTACTCTTCCGCTAGTGATTCTTAAGATACTCGACATGCGATGCTTGCCACTGACCATGCAGCTATGGAGGTACATGTCAACCCGGGTGGCGCCGATAGGTATGAAAGTCTTGTTGTGCAGCGTGTTCTTAGGACACAGGTCACCCCATCCGAGAAGAATCAGCGACACACTCTTTTCCATACCAAGGGCGTTGTGCAGGAGCGGCGATTTGCATCATCATCGACAGCGGCAGCTGCAACAATTTGGCGAGTACCACGCTGGTTGAAAAGTTGTCTTTACCCACTCGTAAGCATCCAAATCCATATCACATTCAATGGCTTAATGATGGTGGGAAAATTAGAATTACTCAATCGGTCCGTGTTCCTTTCTCCATGGGTGCTTATTCTGATTTTGTCGATTGTGATGTTATTCCCATGGAAGCATGCTCTCTGTTACTTGGGCGACCTTGGCAATATGATACTGATAGCTTGCATCATGGTCGTTCAAATCACTATTCTTTCATGTTTAAGGGTCAGAAAATAATTATACATCCAATGACACCTGAACAAATTCTTAAAGATGATCTTGCTAGAGCTGCTAAAACTGCTAAACAACTTGAACCATCAACCTCTGTTAATTCTGAAATCAAGTTGAATGCTCCTATTTTGCTTGCTACACGTGCTGATTTTGATGAGTTACGCGATGCTCATTTGCCATGCTATGCCCTTATATGCTCTAGTGTGCTCGTTTCACTTGATGATGCACCATCTTTGGATATTCCCCCTGCGGTTGCTAACATTTTGCAGGAGTACGCTGATGTCTTTCCAAAAGATTTGCCACCAGGACTCCCACCACTTCGTGGCATTGAGCACCAGATCAACCTCATTCCCGGTGCACAGCTTCCGAACCGCGCACCGTACCGTACAAATCCGGATGAGACGAAGGAAATCCAGCGCTAGGTACAAGCGTTGCTTGACAAGGGTTATATTCGTGAGTCTCTTAGCTCTTGCTCTGTTCCCGTGTTACTTGTTCCAAAGAAAGATGGCTCATGGCGTATGTGTGTAGACTGTCGTGCTATTAATAACATTACCATTCGCTACCGATACCCTATACCATGCCTTGATGATATGCTCGATGATCTTAGTGGTGCCATTATTTTCACTAAGATTGATTTGCGTGGTGCCTACCATCAGATTCGCATGAAATTAGGTGATGAATGGAAAACGGCTTTTAAAATGAAATTTGGGTTATATGAATGGTTGGTTATGCCGTTTGGTTTGACAAATGCTCCCAGCACATTTATGCGTTTGATGAATGAAGTTCTGAGGCCCTTCATAGGATTGTTTGTAGTTGTCTATTTTGATGATATCCTCATTTACAGCAAGTTTATGGAAGAGCATTTAGATCATTTGCGAGCTGTTTTTGATGCGTTGCGTGCGGCCCATTTATTTGCTAATCTCGAAAAATGCATGTTTTGCACACAACGTGTCTCGTTTCTTAGCTATGTTGTTACTCCACAGGGCATTGAGGTGGATAGCAGCAAGATCGATGCCATTCGGGCGTGGCCTCCACCGATGACGGTCACACAAATTCGAAGCTTTCTTGGCCTTGCCGGTTTCTACCGCATGTTTGTTCGTGATTTTAGCTCCATTGCAGCGCCTCTACATGAGCTTACAAAGAAGGATGTTCCCTTTGCTTGGAGTGATTTGCAAGAGGTTGCGTTCAGCACCTTGAAAGATAAGTTAACCAATGCTCCTCTCTTGTAGTTGCCTGATTTTACTAAGGTGTTTGAGCTTGAATGCGATGCTAGCGGTATTGGGCTAGGTGCTGTTTTGTTACAAGAAGGAAAACCGGTTGCTTACTTTAGCGAGAAATTAAGTGGTGCTAGCTTGAATTATTCTACTTATTATAAGGAGCTTTATGCTTTAGTGCGCACTTTGCATACTTGGCAGCACTACCTTTGGCATCGCGAGTTTATAATTCATTCTGATCATGAGGCTTTAAAACATATTCGTACCCAAATAAACCTGAACCGTCGTCATGCTAAATGGGTAGAATTCATTGAGTCTTTCCCTTACATTATTAAACACAAGAGCGGGAAGGAAAATGTCATTGCTGATGCTTTGTCTCGTCGCTATACCATGCTGTCACAGTTAGATTTTAAAATCTTTGGCTTACAAACTGTGAAGGATCAATATGTGGACGATGCTGATTTTAAAGATGCTTTCACCCATTGTATTCATGGCAAACCATGGGGCAAATTTCACATACAGGACGGGTTCCTATTTCACGCTAACAAGTTGTGTGTTCTAGCTAGCTCGGTTCGTCGTTTGTTGTTACAGGAAGCGCATGGAGGCAGTCTCATGGGGCACTTTGGCATCTACAAGACGCATGAAGTGCTGGCTGCCCACTTCTTTTGGCTCCGGATGCGCGCTGATGTTGAGCGCCTTGTTGCACGCTGCACTACTTGCCATAAAGCTAAGTCACGATTGAACAACCATGGTTTGTACATGCCTTTGCCTGTTCCTACTTCCCCTTGGCTTGATATTTCTATGGACTTTGTTTTGGGATTGCCTAGAACTAAGAAGGGAAGGGACAGTATTTTTGTGGTTGTTGATCGTTTCTCCAAAATGGCTCATTTTATACCTTGTCATAAGACTGATGATGCTAGCAATGTTGCTGAATTGTTCTTTCGCGAGATTATTCGTTTGCATGGTATTCCAAATACAATAGTCTCTGATCGTGATGCTAAGTTTCTCAGTCATTTTTGGAGATCACTGTGGAATAAAATGGGAACTAAATTGCTGTTTAGCACCACTTGTCACCCTCAGACTGATGGACAAACTGAGGTGGTTAATCGAACCTTGTCAACCATGCTTAGGGCTGTTTTAGATAAACACTTGAAACGTTGGGAAGATTGCTTGCCTCATGTTGAGTTTGCTTGTAATCATGCAACGCATTCTTCTACAAAGATGTGTCCCTTTCAGGTTGTTTATAATTATATTCCTCGGGCGCCTATTGATTTGTTTGCGCTTGATGCCAAGGGCGTTCCACACATAGATGCCGCTGCACATGTTGATCAAATGATTAGCTTGCATGAGCAAACTCAACAAAACATTGCTGCTGCTAATGCTAAATATCAGGTTGCGGGTAGTAAAGGGAGAAAACATGTTACTTTTGAACCGGGTGATCTGGTTTGGTTGCATTTGAGAAAGGATCATTTTCCTACATTACGTCGTTCTAAATTGATGCCACGTGCTGCTGGTCCTTTTAAAGTGCTAACCAAGATTAATGATAATGCTTATATCCTTGACCTGCCTGTGGAGTTTGGTGTTTCCACGAGTTTTAATGTTGCAGATTTGAAACCGTATGCGGGCAAAGATGAGGAGTTGCCGTCGAGGACGACTTCAGTTCAAGAAGGGGAGGATGATGAGGACACCACGAGTACATCTACACCAGCAGCACCTCAGGCGCCTCCAGTTGCTCCTCCACCTCAGGCGCCTACAGTTGATCATCCAGTTGGGCCAATCACTCCGACCCGTGCGAGAGAATTAAACTTCATCATGCTGTTAAGGAACGAAGGCCCAGCGGAATAAGAAGATGGCCCAACAGGCCAGCCTAGGTGGGGCGCCTAGGGTTGGGAGCCGCGGCCCTCCCCCTGGTCGCGCACGCCCCCCTCCTGCCATGGCGCCTCCTCCGGACTCCAGGGGCTGCGCCCCCTATATTTAGTCGGAGTCCCTTTTGTTTACGACTTGAGTTTTGTTTTACATCTAGCTTTAGCTACTCTCGAACACGCGCAAATACGCGTCGTCCTTGTGTGATTCAGAACTCCACCTTCGAGTGATATTTAGATTGCTCGCTTCTTTTTCTTGTTCGTTCTTCAATTGCGGACAGGAATTGATCTTCGTGATCAGGCTGATCTTGCGCTGGCAAGGTTGGTAACCACAGGAAGTTGGTTCAGCGATTGCATTGGCGCTTCGGGTTCGCTCGTCGTAGTCGGATCGTGAGGGTCTACTTCCACCAAGTCGAATTTATCTCCACTCACCGAAAGATCGGGCACTCCGACTCTATCAATTGGCCAGGGAGCTGATGACGTCATTGTATACCGTATTAGTTATCACCGGGGATTGATCGATGAAAGCTTGGTAGACCGACTGTTGAACCATCTCGGACATCTTGCCTAAGTCTTCGGCGATTGTAATCTGGCGGGGAGTTGGAAAAGGAGCTTTCCTGACAGTTTCCCCGCTCCTGATACGACTGAAGGATTGTAAGCATGTCTTTCGGTACTGTGCTATTTGCTTCTCCAATTCTTCCTTCTAGTCGTCCTTGAGGTCTGCTTCCGTCACCTCGATGACGTTATCTTCAGAGATTTCGGCAGCTTTAGACATGGTAGTGGTTATGCTAGTCCTACCGGGCGTGCCAAAAGTGTGTTGGCGCTAGAAATCAGCCGATTGAATTTCTAGCGTCGGACACACGACCTGGGAGAATCTGCTTAACTCCTGTTCGGGTGATCGCCCTGGTGTGGTTCGCGCGGTGTGCCAGCCAATCTGACCTGTTGATTGGCAAGGAAAGAAACGTGTCAGATCCCAGAGGTTGCGATCGGCTAAGGTTCCGATCTCGAGGAAGCTGATCAGCGAATCGGCCGATTTACTGTAATAAAGAAATCGGCTATAATATAGTTGATTACCAAGTAACGTTGGTGAAGAAAACTGCTAGAGTAAACTAAACAACGCTACAGTAGCAACACTAGGAACAGATCTAATCGGCTATGCAAAAAGCAGTAGATTAAGCAATAAAATACAAGTAAGCTGAAAGCTCTAATTCCAAGCTGGATAACTGGTCATAAAACTAGAAAAACAGGCAAAACCTAGAATTCTAGTAAATATCGATAACTAATGAATAAATCTAAACGAAACGACAGCGATGCGCCCGAAGTTAAAGTTTAGATATTACTCGATAAACGGAACTTACAGAATCGGCTGGAGATCAAGTCGATGCAGCCCTGCCAACCTGTACGAACTCGTGAAAGTAAGAAAAGTATTGGTGAAGTCGCGTGCTTGAAAGTAAAGTGCGAGGAAATAGTAGATTGTTGTATTGATTTGATGATGATTACAGATCTTTAAAGATGGCTATTTATAGCCTGTTACAACCAATCTCTTAACCGACTAGGACTCTATCTCTAAGTTTAAACGAAAATGAATATTTACAAGCATAACTCGTATCGGAGTTGGTCGTTGCGCTCCTATGGGCCGATCTCCTTTTTACGTTCATAATCCTCTTTAAGCCCATATTGACCCAACTGCTCCAGCCTCTCAATCGGCCAATCTCCACCAATTCCAGCCACTGAAATACTGCATTACCAATCGGTCGATCTCCAACTGTAGCACCAATCGGCCGATTCCCAATCGTGACCTTCTTGCCTTGCCGCATCAGCCAATTCTCTCCCTTCTTGACGCCGATTCCATATGTGTCAAAATCTGGCGTCAACACCACTATTAAAGTTTCACTCTCAGAATCACTGTAGGTTTTGAGATAAAAATGGTTAAGTACATGCTACCTTTGGGTAATAAAATAATTTTAATTATTTTTGTACTAATCCAATGGATCCCAAATTTTTACAGTAACTCAGTGATGACATGATTGAGATATTGCTAAATTCTCAGTGTCATATGTTGTTGTTTGAATATGGAAACAAATTTTGAAAGATGAACCAGGTTAAATGAATAAAGAAAACGTTAAGTCCTAGTAAGCTTAAATGGTAAGTTATGGAAGAGGTACAGAAAAACATTCAGAAACAAATAACTTTGAAAATGAACCCTGAACAATCCTAAAGGTGACCCCCCAACCATCCTTGTGAGATCTAAGTTGTAAGAACCTTAAATGTGTACACAATCACCATCAAAGTCAACCCCGAGTTTTATACACAACACACCTTACTTCATGAAGATAATGAAAGTCTAGAACCTTGTTTAGGTGAATGTGATCGAAATGCAGCTTACACTTCAACAATAACTCATGTCTTGCATCCTTCATGTGGAGGCATGGAAATTTTGAACTATCTGCATATGCATGTCGTGTAGAAGTTAATATCGCCAACGGAACCTACAAGCTCCACCCTACGTCAGAAGAGGAACCCGCCGCAGAGCTACATCCTTGTGAGATCTAAGTTGTAAGAACCTTAAATGTGTACACAATCACCATCAAAGTCAACCCTGAGTTTTATACACAACACACCTTACTTCATGAAGATAATGAAAGTCTAGAACCTTGTTTAGGTGAATGTGATCGAAATGCAGCTTACACTTCAACAATAACTCATGTCTTGCATCCTTCATGTGGAGGTATGGAAATTTTGAACTATCTGCATATGCATGTTGTGTAGAAGTTAATATCACCAACGGAACCTACAAGCTCCACCCTACGTCGGAAGAGGAACCCGCCGCAGAGCTACATCACGCAGAAGCTGAGCTCGAGCCAGATCAAGATCCCGAAGACCATCTAACTTTCTCTGAACCTGAAGGCAAGCCCCGGTGCATGCTTCCCTATTTTGAATTTTGCAATATGTTGGTGCTTATGATTATGCATTTATGTTTATAGGAGTTGATTGAAACCCTAGATGCATGAAACTTAGTACCTTGATCTGAACACTAGTTGCTAAAGTCGAGTAGTTGCTGTGCTAAATAGGACTCGATAAAAGTCGAGTGATTGTCTGTCGCTCGCGAGTTATAGGAGTTATTTTTTTACTCATACTACAACTATAAGGATGACGGACGGGACCGGGAATGGTTCCAATGTGGTGGTTTGTCCCGTCTGTCTAGTAATGAACTTGCTAAGGTCAAAACATGTCAGCGTTCGTGATCAAGTGTTTGAAAGTACTAATCTCATACCTAGTATGGGATTGGGAAGCCTAGTACCTGATTGAACTAGGCATGGCTTATATTACTGCTGTCCTTGGAATGTCATTCCTAAGGTGCATCATGTGGGTGCAAGTGCGGTCACAGTACGGTAGAGACTGGGACTATGGAGTATTGCATGCCAAAGGAAGTTTGGACCTGACACGTGCCTAGGAATCGATGGGGACAACTGACAAGTGAAGCGACCCTTCGTGGTGCGCGGATGTCGTGGGATTAGGTTCACCATGCATGGTTAATAAATTTGAATCGATTCATCTGCCTCTCACAGTTTGGGACTGCTTGATCGCTATGCTACACTGAGTAAAGATGGAACATGATGATGTTGTTAATCTTGATGCTTGTCCTTTAATTGTTTGGAAATTATGCTTGCTTAGCATAAGTTGCTAATTTAGAGTGGTTAATGAACTTAGAACCTGAACTTAGAACCAACTTTAGTCACTTTTGGCAAAAACAAACCCACAGCCAAAAAGCCTTGCATGTCTAGGAGTCGGTGAAGTAGTTATCACCTGTCGGGTCAGTCTTGCTGAGTATTAGTTGCTCAGTCTTGCTTGTGGCATAACTTTTTAGGTAATGTCGATAGTTTGGCTGCTAGCGTCACTTGGTCTACCTAGCTCCTCCGGGTTGGACAGACGAGTGGGATCCCTCCTCGGACGGCGGGGACATGGGTCATTGATGTCATGATCGGCTTCGTCATGATATCGTGTATCGACATTTAGCTTCTGCATGTTTTACTTCTTGTTGTTTACTTACCCACTCACTTTCGTGTGAGCAATGCTTCTCGATCCTGAGTAAGTGGTTTATCGGATGAAATCCGACGAACGACCAAGTTGGCTTGATGAAAGGGCATGATCGCGTGTCAAGCGACTTAAGTGCATTTTAGTCAGGTTAATTTGGGCGGTTCCGCCACACGCGCGGTGGGCGGGGGAATGGGATGGAGAGCACAGCGGGGGTGGTGGCGGGAACGTGAGCAAAAACATCATGCAGGGCTTGATGGGCTTGTCGTTGTCTCATCGCCAGACTCGGGGGAGAGGGGGAGCGGGAAGGGAAACTCAACTCATGGTGGGCTGGGGAGCACCAACATGCCGTGGTGATTGGAAGCCGGAAGGGGACGTCAATGCACGATATTGGGGGCGGTGGGCACAACGGGCAGGTAGAATCATCGCGGGTAAGGAAAGAATTAGCGATTTGGTAGAAACACTTCCTAACGTTGATTTTTATGGGTCTGTACCCTATCCTCCTCCTCAGATACATGACAAGTGGATCCAGCGTGAGGGGTAAGGTGGCCCCAATTTGGGTGAAAAAGATTTTCAATTATTTTCAATCTTTATATTATAGATAGATTTATAGTATAGATAGAAGTATAGATAGATAGATATAATTTACATGGATTATAATCTCAAACAAATAGAGCCTAAGTCTAAAATCAGATGTTGGAAATAATTTTTGAGATGCTCTTAGGGTGTGTTTGGTAGAGCTCCTAGAGCTGATTCTATGTTGAATCCATTAGGAGCTCTGCCAAACAGTTTTTTCAGAGAGAAGTGAGGGTGCGTTTGGCAGAGCTCCCAGAGCTGATTCTCGGTTGAATCCAACAGGAGTTTTGCCAAACAACTTTTTAGAGAGAAGTGATTCTCTACTAATTCTGTGAAGTGATTCTCTGAAATAAATTAAGAGGCTGGGAGCTGAAAAAAGTAACTTCTCCTGATTCTGTGAAGTGATTCTCCATCATAATTTTAAGAGTTTATGCTAAAGAATAAAAGAGAATCACTTACAGCCACAAAATCACTTCTCTTAGAGAATCAGCTCCCATATAGAATCAGAATCAGATGGAGCTCTACCAACAGACCCTGATTCTCTGTTGATTCTGTGAAGTGATTCTCTGAAATGAACTAAGAGGTTGGGAGCTGAAAAAAAGTAGCTTCTCCTAATTACATGAAGTGATTCTCCATCCTGATTTTAGGAGTTTATGTTAGAGAATGAAAGAGAATCACTTTTAGTCATAAAATCACTTATCTCAGAGAATCAGCTTCCACATAGAATTAGAATCAGATGGGGCTCTACCAAATAGGCCTTTAAAAGGCAAGCAAAATTTTGCTTCTGGGCGCAGCGTGTTTGCAATATGCAGTCACGTGCGACGGTGTGACATCGCTATGTGTGAGTGGTTTCTACCCAGAAGAAGTCCACGTTACACCCCCCCAAACTATACCCGGTGTCTAAAACTCAACCCGATCTTTGAAACCGTCTAAATGACACCCTCAATCTCTACAAACTGGACATCACTACCCCCCACCCTATACCAGTCTGGTTTTTATCCTTGTTGGCATCCACGGCACAGCAACTTCAGGCCTCCATGGCAGCAGTGACGACGGCAGCTGGAAATAACTACTCCTCAAAGTGTGGAGTATTGGCAGCACATCCCATGCGCTCGAGGGGCTGTGGCGCTCAATTCCTGCGCAGGCTGCATGCCCTCTGTGCGACTCTAGCCTGCTAGTGCGCTGCGCACGCTTGAGGCGGCCATGGTGCCGCCCCTGTACAACTCGCTCACTCCTATGGCATCCTGGATCTAATGGCTCGTGCAGCACGGAGGGCCGACAAGATGCGTGGCAGCTGGATAAGGTAGTAGGCGATTGCTATTAGCATGTCTACTTCTGTCGTCTGCCGCACGGCTGGCCATGGCACCCGGCTCATGGCCATTGTGGCGGAACCGCCCAACTTAAACTGGCTTAAGTGTGCCTAATTGCTGTCAAAACAACAATTATGCATAACACACTTAAAACAGTGTAAGTCCGGTAGTCCGTCAAGGGTTCTGTTCACAGAACTCCTTGAAAACTTCCACGGTGTGTTCCATAGCCATACATCAGGATCGCTTCCACGATGGGATAGCATCAACAAACATTACGTTTTTACATATATAACAGAGGCACGATTTATTACAAACCATAGATTGAAGAAACTTAACAGTGCAAGTTAAACCATTGCTAAGAGTTTAAAATATAAAACAGTCCGGGGTAAGTAATTAAACATCTAAGTTTATTCTAGGGTATCATGAGACTCATAAAATACCCTAGTTCTTCGGTGCTTCCTCCTCGCTGGGTCCCTGCTGGGTTTCTGAAAACAATAACAAAAGATCCCCTGAGTACGAAGTACTCAGCAAGTCTGACCCGTCTAACCAATATAATTAAAGTTGACACCCTGTATGATAGCTTTATGGTGTACTGGCTGACTCACATTATGCAAAAAGAGCTTACTATAAGTGAAACCTTAGTTTTATCTTTTTAATTCAGATTGAGTCTGTTACCTAATCAGTCTATATGATGAAAAAAATATTTTAGCAACCAGATGGAACTAAGTCATACAACATATTTATTCGAAAGCAACGGTTCCCTTCTCTTTGTTACACTACGATGCTTAAGCAATGATCAAGTGCATTCATATATGAGAATTGCGGCGATCCGGACCGATTTACATCCTGCAGGAGGCCATGTACAACTGTCCGGATTGCACATAACGACCTTTCGATTAGATGTACCCGACGATCGGAAATATGACTACTCGAACCTAGGGCCGCACCCCCACATGGAATCCCACGTCTGGCGATCTCCACTGTGAGTTTCAGGCTACACCCTGCCCTTCCACTGCACGCCAAGCACGGGTATGAAATATTTCCGATCAGAGAGCCAGCTAACCTACCAGGCTTGCTGGTTCCCATATAGCAGTAAGCAACCAGGTAGTATCACTTGATCACGGGTTAAAATAACGATCGGTCCTTAATCAAATTAATCGAGTAGATGGAACTACGGAACTCAAGACTCCTTTCTTGATTCCCTCTAACCTTCCGTCCACTTTCTTTCAAAATATGTCCTTTCTCTAGTATACCAATGTATGACAATGTTACCTTAGGTTGTTGCGTACCATAGGTACTCAGGAATGGTAAAAGTAGCGGGACTATGCTTGGTTAAGCAGGGGTTACTTACTAATTATTGAACAAGTGGCAAAGATGTCCTTAATGACAAGGTTGGATTGTGCATAAAAGTAAGGTTTCAATCAACTCCTAGACTTAATGCATTCATAAGGAAATAACCAATAGTTGGACACATGAAATAATAACTCCAAAATAGATAGGCATAGATGCACCGGGGCTTGCCTGAATCTGTAAAAATGTTAGCGTTGCCCAACGGTCCAGCTTCACAAGGGATCAACTCAACAATTTCCTCAAACTCCGGAGGTTCTTCAGAAATTTCCAGAAATTCCGCTTCGGGAGCTTCAGTGCCCACGATATAGCGTATGCATGAGTTAGAGATGCAGCTTTTTAAGTATAGGACTTTACAACTTCTTTCATGATAAAGTTGCAAGCCAACCAAACTCTACCCATAACGTTTAACTTACGATTTTAAACTCCCTTATTTAAACCCATTTTAGACATTTCCTTTTATTTTTGAAAAGCATTTGAAATAATTTCTAATGTAAAAGAAAATGCAGAACTATAGATTAACATTTATTTGGAATTAATTAAAACATTAATCAGAATTTTATTTATTTATAAAGTTTAAGCATTTATTTAAATATTTTAATGAAAAGTATTAAGTAAATACTTAAATCTTTATCTTTTTAAAAGCAAGCCTTTTCTTTTTATTTTTTGAAAGTATTAAACATATTTTCTAACCTTATCTCCTAATTACTATAAGTTATGGTTAATTTGTAATTAGAAAAGTATTAATTCATATTTTATGTATTTTGGAATTATTAAGTATTTATTTAATATCCTTAATTAAAGGCACTTAAATAAATACCAAAAATGTTTATATAAGCAATAAGTTTTAACAATTTTAATGTGTAAAGGAGATTAAAACAAACCTAAAGAAATTTATTTCACTATTTTTGGGTACCTATACAATTTATAGTGAATTAAATAGTTTGGCTGTTATTTAAATCAATTTTTAAAACTGGAAAACAAACCTTATCCGAAAAACCCTTGAAAACTTTTTCTACCGGGCCTCTCCTACCCAACCTCACTGACTCGTGGGCCCCTTGGACCGGCCCCTCTCTTTCTTTTTTTCCTACCCGGCGCCCCCCCTCCTACGGGTGACGGGCGGGCCCCCTTGGTCAGGGGCTTCTTCTTCCCCTGGCCAAGGTTGGGCACACGCCGGCGGGGACAAACGGGGCGGGCCCAGCCAACGGCGACTCTCCGACGGCTGAGCCGATCGGGGCGGCGGCACCCAGGCCAGGCGCACCCGCGCCCACCGGCAGCTCGCCGGGAGGCGGCCCGAGCCGGCCCCTCCAGGGGCGGCCGCGGCTCGACCATCGGCCGGCCCTAGCGACGCACGGAGGCGGCACAAGGACGGCCGGCGGCGCACCCTACGGCGTCTACACGACCCACAAAGCCTCTAAACCCGACCAGAAGAGTGGAAGAAGGGGCGGCGTGGAGGCTTACCGGAGGAGTAGGTGGTGGCGGCCGGCGGACAGAACAGTGCGGCGGCTCGGGGCTTGCCGGTGGAACGCTAGAAAACGGAGGTGTATGGGGTGTTGGTTAGGTGCTAGCGAAGCTTCAGGGGGAAGGAATTGCAGCGAGGAGCGGCGGGGCAGTGGAATTGGCCGGTGGCGGCACTACTGTCTGGCTCTGCTTGCTCGAGTGAAAACGGCGGCAGGTGAACGGATGAGGCGGGAGCGGTATATATACAAATTGTTACCGCGTGCATGACGGCCAGCTCGACGGCTCATGGGTGTGCGTGGCGCGGATGAAATTGTCGTGCTGGCCGGCGGACAGAAGTGCCGGCGGCGGCACGGCTCTTGTCGTTCTTCTCTTCTTTATCTTCCCCCACCCGTCCTGTTCAGACCTCATTTTCTCCAACTTTTCGATCTCAACTCGCAAAGCTCCTTTAAGTGAACTTGTAGAGTAGTCCAAGTACTCCGTTTGATAGATTGGCCTCCAACCGAAATAAGCACCCTAAGATCGAGATTTTGAAGCTCAAAGTTTCTGTCAGCATGTACTGTTATTGAACTTTATTGATTCAGTTTCGACAGTCCTAAAACATGGTCATTTACCCTTCTTTGGAACCAATTTCAGTAACCCAAATGTATTCCATATAGTCCAACCACTACCCATTCGTGCTCTACAACCAGCAAGGATTCCATTTTGCACAAGAAACCACATAACCTTTGCACTGGATTTTTTTGAAATTCACTCCAAACATTGCTAGTCAACACTGTTTTCAGACTTAGGATTTGCAGCTCAATAGCTAGGCCGAAATGGTCAGAGTGCTGACTTTGAGCCTTGATTTGAATTTGATTCTTTCACTATTCCTTAGCAACAACACCCTATTAAACATGTCCAAGGATCATACTTCACTGCTGTTTAGTTGCCTTTGTCCACTTACTTGAAAAATTAGGCAGAATTCTATTTCCAAAATGGATACTCATCATGTTTTTTTGAATTTCCTGTTTTCGGATAGTGAATAGTACTTACTTGGTTTTAATTTTTTAATTGCATTTCTTAAGGAGTTTGGGACTTAATTTAATGCCCAAATTCATTCCCTTAAGTTCTAAACTTTCCCAGGCCTCCACTTCATATTTTTGGTAAATTTTTCTGAATTTAAATCTCCAAATTGCAAAATTTGGTCAAATTCGGTTCGAATTCGATTTTTGCTCAAATTACCTTCCTTTAATCCAAATTTCACCCTTACTGCTTGATGTCATACTTAAGTTGTCATTAACACTGGGTGTTACAGCCATGGCCGACACTCCCTGTACGGAACAGGGGAGAAAGGAAGCCTCTCACTAATTGTCGGTGTTTTGGTTAGTTGGGCTCGTCGAGATCAAGAACTCGACGGTAAACGCAAACACATGATTTAGACAGGTTCGGGCCGCTAGATTGCGTAATATCCTATGTCCTATGTGTTGGTTGGATTGAATAATTTTGGAGGGGTCCATACCTCACCTTATATTGCTAGGGGCAGGGTTACAGGTCGGTTAGTTCCAAGAATACTAGTCAGATATGACTAGAGGAGTTCTACTCTTATTGCAACGAGTACTTTTCTAATCCTCGACTAGTTCCTATCTTTCCATGTAGACTACGCCGTCCTACCCCATGGTCTTCATGTCAGATGAGTCTCGGTGTCCAGTCCCATATTTAGGATTGTCTAAACCTTCTGGTTGGTCCATAGATATATGTACGGCAAGCCTCCGAGTACTTTTTAGTCAAATGTAGCAGTTCCGAATATTTTTGCAGACTTCACCGACTAGTTTTGGTGCTCTTTGAGTACTTCATCTTGTTGAATCTTCAAAGGTACTCAAGAACTGTCTGTTGGAGGTATGCCCTAGAGGCAATCATAGAGATGATGATATTCCATTTGTATCCATGATTTGTATATTGTGTTCAATGAATATCCATTAAAGGCTACTTGAATTGATTTGCAATTATATGAATTGTATGTGAAACTCTTTACTTGTATGGTTATTCTAAAAGTTGTCCCTAGTCGGAGTTCATGTGAGGACACACATGAATATTAGACTAGCACATGTATTAGTTGATGACTATGTTTCACAAGTCATGGACATGGAGATGTTGAACTAATAATGTGGACACATGTGGAGACATGTGCTAGAACTGACCCAACACGAGAAGTAGTTCTCTCTTTAAACAACATATACGCTTTGTCCTTACACCTGAGATTGTCGCATGTATTCTAGATGTGGATCGACCTACTTAGGGGCTATCAAACGCTACGCCGTAACAGGGTAGTTATAAAGGTAGCTTTCGGGTTTGTCAAGAAGCATGCTATGAGACATGGTCAATCAAGATGGGATTTGCCCCTCTCTGATTGAGAGTGATATCTCTGGGCCCCTCGAGTGATCGGATCCGAAAATGCATGGCCATGCTACGTACGGTTAAGAGTTAACCTACAAAGGGATTCCGGATCACAGGATCGAGAAAGAGCGGTTGGCTTGAAGCTAGACCAAATATCGTGAGGCAAAGGGAATAGCATGTATATTATATTGTGATGGTTCGTCTGATATGATCTTCGTGTGCGTATAGGAGTTGGCACGTCTTGCTAGAGGCCGCTACCGACTATTGGGCCGAGTAGGAGTACTCGGGCCATGTCTATACGTATCCGAACCCATAGGGTCACACACTTAAGGGGCTGGAAGCCCAATTCGGATCTGATCCGAGTTGGATTAGGTTTAGAAGTACTAATGGGCCTCGGACCCAGAGGCCCGTTAGGAACCTCTATAAATAGAGAGGTGGGGGCGCCCTAGGGTTGATAGCTTTTGGCGAAACACACCTGCCACGCCTCCCACGCCCTCACCTGTTGCAACTCGCGGATCTAGCAGTCCGGTTTGCGACGCTTCCTCCCTGCACGTGTGGATACCTTGGAGGTGTTGCGCCTGCAGCACTTGGACGAGCCACGACGAGCCGACGACGAGCCACGGCACCGGAGGTGATCTTGCTGCACTTGGACGAGCTGCTGAGGAGCTGCTGGACGTGACGTGATCGACTACGTACGACTACGTTGATCGACTACGTACGACTACGTGATCGTCCTCACTGCATCGACGCATATCTACATCTTCCGCACCAGTAGTGCGTCGAGTGGTAATCCCGTGATCCTTATACGGCAGTTATTCCTGGTTTTACGCGGTAGAAATTTTGATTTGCGCTAGTGTAGCCTACCTCGTATCCCTACACTGTCATGCGGCTAGAATGTGCTTAACCCTCATTTAACTCAGTCTCACATCCTTCAATCTAAAATTTTATATGGTAGTGCGACGAAAGTCGCACTCCATATGGAGTAGCCCCCGAGCCTTAGGTTGAATCGAAGAATCAGGCTGAGGGTCAATCTGTAATTTGCATCACTTTTCCCTTAAAACTTGGAGAAAATTTTTTTTATCAAAGGACACAGGGCACACAACCCCCGAGCCTTTAGGCGACTAGTTTGGTGGGTATAAGGATCAACCTTTGGTCAACGTAACCATCTCTAGAAGGAGATCTTATCTCCTTCTGAAATAAAGGTAACCGCCAATCAGGTGTCCGAAATTTTGGGGATCCTTTAAATCAAAAATCCCTTTATTTGCACCGTTGTTACCGCGCCACTGTGATAAATAACTGAGGAAGTTATCCCTTCTATTTTACCTTTTCTAGTTGCCTTTTTAACTTCCACACTTTAGCCCTAGCGCCGCTTGTCGGTGATTTATACCGGCCGTCTACCAAGGGGTACCCGAGATAACAGAATGTGTAGCGGGGGATCGCTGGACCTGGAACTTGAAGGTAAAAACGAGGACACGAGACACGGATTTAGACAGGTTCGCGCCGCCGGAGTAGCGTAATACCTTACGTCCTGTTTAGGGGTGTTTATATATTGCGCCCTGTGCTTGGGTGTTGAGGTGTGACCTGCCGAGCTAGGTACCCCTGCCCTCCTTTATATACTCCAGGGGGCAGAGTACTAGTCGGATTACAAGGAGGACTCCTAGTAGGATTACACGGGATGAGTCCTAGTAGGATTACAGGGGAATCCTAGTAGGAGTCTAACTTCTTCCTTCCTAAATCCTACCTCGGGTACCTTTCTAAATCGTGTCCCTATGTCACCATCGACTCCTTGAATTCGATGACACCCACCAACCAAAACCCTACCTCGGGTACTTTCTTTATAGGTTGCTGGGTTAAAACACCGACACAGGGAGCTTAATAGCTCGTTGGAGTTGTGCAGACTTGTTATTACAAGCCACGATTTAGGCGATTTTGCCCAGGGAGCTGAATAGCTCATTTAGGATTACTGCGAACTTGCTTCTACAAGTTGTGATAAAGTACAAATAAATAGTCGAATTACAACAAAAATATGACTGCTTTGTTGAGTTGTAATTCTACAACTAGGGCCAATGATTTGCATGAATATGCAAATCTAAATTAGGGATAAAATTAACAGAGTTGCTCGATGATCCACGAGTTGTCTATGTCTTCACCTAAGGGGTGTTGTAATCGATATGATCCAGGTTCGGTGACCTTGGAGATCGTAAAAGGCCCCTCCCATGGTGAGTTGAGCTTGTGTAGCCCTTTTGTGTCCTGGATACGGTGAAGGACCATGTCGCCTATGTTGAATGATCATTCTTTGACATTTCGGTCATGGTAGCGGCGAAGGCCTTCGAAGTATCTTGCGGACTGGACGAGTGCTGCGCAGCAAGCTTCTTTGAGGCTATCAATGTCTAGACGCCTTGTTTCTTCTGTTGTGCCTTCCTCGTACTGCTCGACTGTTGGAGATTTCCACATGACGTCGGTAGGTAGGACAGCTTCGGATCTGTAGACCAGGAACTTGGGTGATTGCCCTTTAGCCTTGCATGACTGGGTACGGAACTCCCAGAGGACATTGGGTAGTTCTTTGAGCCACTTGCCTCCTTTCGTGTTTCCGATATCGTGTAAACTTTTCTTGAGACCATTAAGCACCATCCCGTTGACGTGCTCAACTTGGCTATTGGCCCACACATGAGGGATAGAGACGTACCGGACGTTGATCCTGCTGTTCTCGCAGTATTCCCAGAACCCATGGTTGTTGAAGTTTGGACCCAAATTTGTGATTATGCGATTGGGGAAGCCGTAACGATGAACAAATTCATCGAGAAAGTTGAGTACTCTGTCTGCTTTGGGGCAGGTAACTGGCTTCACCTCGATCCACTTGGTAAACTTGTCAATGGCTACCAGAACTCTGTTGAATCCTCCAAGCGTGGTTGGTAGTGGGCCAATCATGTCTAGCCCCCAGCATGCGAAGGGTCAAAAGGGCGGTATGGTGAGCAGCTTGTAGGCAGGGACGTGCTGCTGTTTGGTGAAAAATTGGTACCCTTGGCATCGGCAAACTAGTTCCTCGGCATCAGCAAGAGCTGTAGGCCAATAGAACCCTGATCTAAAAGCTTTGCTCACGATTGTTCGCGAGGACGTGTGATTGCCACAAATGCCTTTGTGGATCTCCTCCAGTATGGTCTTGCCATCTTGCTATGAGACGCACTTCATGAGTACTCCTGACGATGCACCTCTTCTGTAAAGCTTGTCTCTGACTAGAACATAGTTCTTGCTATGTCGTAAGGCTTGCTCTGCCTCTGTTTTGTCTGAGGGTAACTTGTGCTCTTTGATGTAGTCGATGAAGGAAACTCTCCAGTCTACGTCGATCATCATGACCTCCCGATTTGGTGTGGTACGACCTCGATGAGTGGTTGCTGATGGTGTTGGCTCCGTTATGGATGGCTTGTGCAGCTCATGGACGAAAACCCCTGCTAGAACTTGAGCATGAGTAGATCCAAGTTTAAATAGGACGTTGGCAACATTGTTGTTACGAACTACATAGTGGAACTCCAAACCAAAGAATTTGTTCTCTAGCTTGCGTACATCTAGGCAATACGCATCCATGTTTTCCTTATGGCGGTCCCACTCATCGTTGACTTGATTAATCACCACCGGTGAGTCACCGTAGACTATCAATCACTTTATTTCTAGCAAGACTGCCAGGCAAAGCCCTTGCAGAAGCGCCTCGTATTCAACTTCATTGTTGGACACTTCCTAGAAGATTTGCAGAACATACTTGAGTTGTTCGCCCTTGGGAGGTATCAAGAGTACACCTGCACCGACACCCTCGAGCTTGAGTGATCCATCAAAATACATGACCCAGTGCTTTGGACGCTCTGCTACCATTGGTAGTTGATTCTCCCGCCACTAGGCCATGAAATCGACTAGGGCTTGGGACTTGGTTGCATTCCTTGATTTGAATTCATGGGATAATGCTCCAAGTTCTACAGCCCACTTAGATATTCTTCCTGTTGCATCCTGATTCTGGAGAATTTCTCCCAAGGGAAGGTCGGTGACAACAGAGATCTTGCGCTCTTGTAAGTAATGTCGTAACTTGCGCAAGGTGAGCAGTATCGCGTACAGCAGCTTCTGGACCGGTGGATATCTAGTCTTCGAATCTGACAGCACCTTGCTTACAAAGTAGACGGGCCTTTGTACTTTGAATACATGGCTTAGTTCCGGTCTTTCAACCACAATTGCCATGCTGACAATGTGAGTAGTTGCGGCGATGTAGAGCAGCAAGTCTTCATTACGGTTTGGCTCCGTGAGGATCGATGGCTTTGATAGGAAGTCCTTTAATTGTTGTAGGGCTTGATCTGCCTCGTCGGTCCACTGAAAATTGTCTTGCCTCTTGAGTAGTTTGAACAAGGGTAGACCCTGTTCTCCAAACCTTGAGATGAATCTGTTGAGGGCTACCATGCATCCAGTTAGCTTCTGGACGTCCGTGATGCCAGATGGGGCATGCATGTCATTTTTGGCGGAGATCTTCTTGGGGTTAGCTTCAATGCCTTGGCGACTAATGATGAACCCGAATAGTTTCGCGGAGGGCACGCCGAAGACGCACTTTGTCGGGTTGAGTTTTCACTGGAACTCTCGCAAACTTGCGAAAGTTTCTTCTAGATCCGTAATCAGGTCGGCGGGATTTCTGGTCTTTACGACCACGTCGTCCACGTACGCCTCCACGTTGTTGTGTAGCTGCTTCTTGAAGCACTCCTGGATTGCCTGCTGATAAGTAGCGCCTGCGTTCTTCAACCCGAAAGACATTGTTGGTATCAGAAAGCTCCGTATGGGGTGATGAACACGGTCTTGATTTGGTCTTCCTCCTTGAGAGCTATTTGGTGATACCCCGAGTAGCAATTGAGGAAATAGAGAAGGGCGCATCCAGCTGTGTAGTCGATGACTTGATCGATCCTAGGGAGCCCGAAGGGATCCTTTGGACAGTACTTGTTGAGTTCTGTGTAGTTGACACAAATCCTCCACTCGTTGTTGTTTTACTTTCGCATCAGGATGAGATTGACAAGCCACTCTAGATGATAGACTTCTATTATGAAGCCCGCCTTGAGTAGTTTGGCCAACTCTTTCTTGATGGCTTTCCTTCTTGTTGTCTTTTTGGTGTAGCTTTTGGATTCACATTGAGTGAGTGCTCGATCAACTCCTTGGGCACCCCCAGCATGTCCGCTGGTTTCTATGCGAAGATGTCTCGGTTGGCTCAGAGGAAGCTAACGAGCGTGCTTTGCTATTTAGGATCCAGCCTTGTGCTAATCAGGGCTGTTTTCGAGCTATCACCAGTCTCAACGTCAATGGCTTTGATGTGTACTTCACTTGTTGGCTTGACCTTGGTTGCCCTCGACTTCTTTTCTGGTATCTCAAGCTCTACCGCGGACAACTTTTGGATGTGGCAAAGACTTGCATCATCGAGTTTGGTACTTGGGTAGTTGCTACTAGCTCCACGACTTCTGTGTCGCAATCATACGACATCTTCAAGTCTCCGCGCAGGGAGAGTATTCCCTTGGATCCCGGCATCTTGAGTACTAAGTACACGTAGTGCGGGATGGTCATGAATTTGGCCAATGTTGGTCTTCTGATGATGGCGTGATACGATGTTTCAAGTCCGCTACCTTGATTCGGATGTATTATGTCCGATAGTAATCTTTGGTCCCATAGGTAACTGGCAAAACCACTTGTCCGAGGGGTACAGCCGTGTTGCTCGGGATGATCCCATAGAACGGAGAGTTCGTTAGGATGAGCATATCGGTGACGTCGAGGGCCATCTTCTTCAGTGTCTTGGCGAACAGGACGTTGAGACCGCTACCGCCGTCGATGAGTACTTTAGTAAGTCTTGAGCCAGCGACAACCGGGTCCAGGATGGGGGATATCGTCCTGAGTCTGAGAAACTAGTCCATTGGTCCTTCCTGAAGAAGATAATTGGCACCTTGTACCATTTGAGAAATGTTGGTGTCACAGATTCAATGGATATTATCTCTCGAAGAGTGAGTTTCATGGACCGGTTAGTAGTAGTACCGGGGGTTCCGCAAAAGATGACGTTGACGGTGTTGGATGGGTTCTGGAACTTGCCATTGTCATCATCGTCTTCGTCTTCCTTAGCCTTGCCCTTGTCTTTGGTTCCAGATGGCTCTAGCAGGTCCTTCACGACTCTTCATAGACTAAAGCAATCTATCATAGAGTGCTTGTGGTATGGGTGCCATGGGCACTGTTTCTTCAGGAGCTCATTGAGCGAGGGCTTGCCTTGATTCTTGTCGCTGCCTTTCTTGGATGACTACGAAATTACCGCGACAGTAATGTCTAGCTTGCGCTTGCGGTTGTGATCCCAAGTACTTATTTCGGTTGTCATTGTTGGGGCGATTGTTGCGGTTCTTGTCATTGCGTTAGCCATTGTTTTGATTGTTGTTGCTCTGGCCCTTGTTGCGATTGGACTCAAAACTTTCAATCTCCCCGTCTTCTTCATCTGCCCATATCTGTACCATGATCTTGAGAAATTTGACATCAACGGGGTGTCTTCTACCGAAGTCCTGGAACATTCGGCGATCGTTGAGGCCATTCTAGAAGCAGTCAATAACGTCGCGCTCTGTGATATCCACAATTGTGGCCTTCTTGTCAAAGAAGCGACGTAAGTAGCTCCACAGGGTCTCGCCTTCTTGTTTTTAACTTGAGACAAGTCGATCCTATGGCCAGAATGTTGCATTGCCCCTGCGTAGTTGCTGGTGAATGTTACCTTGAGGTCCTTCCATGAGTCGATGGAGTTCTTATCCAACTATTCGAGCCTTGTGAGTGGCGTCGCCTCCATGCAGATAGGGAAGTAGATGACTTTGGTGTTGTCGTTTCCCCCAGCTGCTTGTACTGATAGTGAGTTGCATCGGAGCCATTGGACTGGGTCCTGCTTACCATCGTACTTGGTGATACCCGAGGGTTTGAACTTTTTGGGTAGAGTTGTCCTCCTCACATGTCTTGAGAAGGCGGGGAACCTATCGGTATCATCTCCTGGGTGTTCAACTTCTTAATTGCGCTCGTGGTGCCATCCGTTGATGATGGTACGGGCATCGTGGATGGCGTTGATCTTGTTGCGTAGGTCTTCTACTAGGTGTTTAGGCTCTGAGTTAGCCCCACCGTGGCCACGTTCTACCGAGGATCCTGCCCGACTACCTTCAGCTCTAGCTTGGATTGGTCTAGCGCCTCCGAGTTGACTTGATCTGGACGGAGGGCCTCTATGGCTGCTGCCATGTTGACTTCATTAGGATAAGAAGTGTTGGACTAACTGTGTCAGATTCTGCTGATCGAGTTGTTCGTACGCGAGTTCCGCTAGTTCAGCTAATTGTCTAGTTTACTTGTTCAGAGATATTGTGCGGATGATGAGATCAATAGATGCGATGGTAGCCAAGGGAGTATGATGGTGACACGTTTGAACTGCTTCAAAGGCATTATCCAGGTTCTGGATTGGTAGGTCCGCTGCAAGGTGGTGGCGGCGCTTTGCTCTTGTGGTGTTTCTTGCTTGTCGTCAAGTTCTTTGAGCTTTGGTCTCTTCTCTGACAATGTTGGCGGTGAGTTCATTCTACCAGACATCATCCAGGTGATGCTCATATCACAGGTTTCTATCCCGTTGCTCTTCTTCTTCGTCCTCATGTCTAGTAATGAAGGTGAAGAGTTCTCGCTCTGGAGAGTGGCTTCCCAAGCTTGAAGTGATGATCTCCGTGGTGCCGCCTTCCTCGTAAATGGGTGACAAAAGAGTTCCCTCCTGATACAGGAGAGTGTCGAGGTAGGCGATGAGGCGCAAATCATCATCTTTGGCAAGAGCGGGTGGCTTCATATTGGGCCAGTAGACAAATCGTCCTTGGGGAGTTGATGTGATTACCAAGCCCTGTTGCGGACTTGATAATGGAGTCTCCTCGTCCGAATCCGAGTAGTAGGCGAGGTTCTTAATCGTATCCGTATCGGATTGTGATCTAGACAGGGCAGCTTGATAAATACTGGTCGTGTTGTGGAGTCCGAACGGGAATTAACTCAGGTAGTAATCCGACTAGCATGATGGTTTATGTGCTGGCTCGTGAAAGTCAATCGAACTAGCGGAAGAAGTCGAGTTGAACTCAGACTCGTCCTCCCAGCCTCTAACTAGGTCAGAAATTGAAATTCGCCGAAACTCTCGACGAGATTCTTCAAAACTTGGTGATGGAGCTTCATGGTTTGCTGTTTCTTCTCCGGGGTCGACGCGATGTAGCGGTAGAAATTTCCAGTGCCATCTGCGATGCAAACCCAGGAGTCGAAGACGAACGTCGCGCCTGCTTGGAACGCGACGATTGACTTGATGATGACTTGTGCCATCGAGTTCGCTAGTGGATTGTTGGCGAGTTCCCCTACCTGGCGCTCTAGCTGTCGGTGTTTAAACATAACAACCTACCGAGGGAGGCGCTAGAGGTAGTATTTTGGTTAGTGGGGCTTGTTGAGATCAGGAACTCAAAGGTAAACGCAGACACACGATTTAGACAGGTTCGGACCGCTAGAATGGGTAATACCCTACGTCCTGTGCGTGATCG
>NC_028453.1:20615057-20642731 GCF_000263155.2 Setaria italica | reverse complement strand
ACTAGTCGGATATGACTAGAGGAGTTTTACTCTTATTACAACGAGTACTTTTCTAATCCTCAACTAGTTCTTATCTTTCCATGTAGATTACGCCGTCCTGCACCATGGTCTCCATATCAGATGAGTTTCGGTGTCCAGCCCCATATTTAGAATTGTCTAAACCTTTTGGTGGGCCCATAGATGTATGTACAACACCAATGCCATAGGCCAAAGAGGAGGTTGACTAGGATGAGCTCCTACTCCTCGCAGTCACCATCTTCTTGCCAGATCTCAATCAGTCCATTGGTGCTAACCTTGCATTGATGAGAGAGAGAATAGAGAACCACCGGTGGAGATAGAGATGGGTTTGGCTAGCTGGGGGAGAGAGAACCACGATGGAGAGAGATGTGTTTGGCTTGCTGGGGGCAACGAAACGCTAGTTTTAAATTTTTAATTGCCCGCCTCGCTGACATGGAGGGATGGTTTTAGATGTCTGGAAATCGGAATTATCCGAATTCGTATCCGCTAAAAACATTAATATGTTCGTATTAGTTTTCAATGTGGATGTCAAATGGATGTATCCATATTCGATTTTCAGTGTTTTTCTCTATCCGGTTCTAGATTCGTATTCGACAAAAATGTAAAATATCCAACATTATCTGTATCAGCAAAAAAACTTACTTATATTACTAAATACTAATTACAAATGTTGTTAATTTTAATATTTCTAATAAAATAATTACTTACACCATTTAAGGTATTAAAAAATTATCTATACGACAAATGACTAATTATGTTAACCTAATATTACTAGTGATATATAATGATAAAGTTTAATTAATTTTAATATGACTAATGATATTAATTTTCAATACATTATATTATTTATTAAATGAATAAATCATATTTAAATGTATTAATGAACTTATTTTTATTATTAAATGATATATTTTTGAAATACTTATTTTTATATTTATTTTGATATATTTAATTATTTATTAATAAAATGTTATTTTTAATAAGATATCTATTATGTCCTACATTCATAATTTACTAACATGATTTTTCAAAATTAAAACCATCAATAAAGCAAATTTGATACTCATTATGATATTATGATGATATGTTATAAATCAAGCAAGTACTGAATACGAATCTGAATTTGAACTATTCATTTTGTATTCATATTAGTATTTGAATTCGAATTAAAATGTGATAAATAGTGCTATCCGAATTCGATTTTATATTCGAATCCAACCCTACAAACATGGAACGTTAAAACCAGATTGGTACGGAGTTTGGGGGTTATGATGTTTGGTTTGAAGAAATCGAGGGTGTCATTTAGACAGTTTTACAGAGCGGGGTTATTTTTTGACTCCGGGTATAGTTTGAGGTGTAAGTGGACTTCTTCCTTTCTACCCAGACTAGGGTTTTATGTAACAGAACAAGAACAAAGGCCACCAAAAGTCCAAAACCCCACGTCGTACCGCGCCGCCGCCCACTGCCGCGGCCGCCGAGGAATTCCTAGGCGGCGATAGCCATGGCCCGGCGTTATGCCTCCTATCTCCTCTCCTCCTTCCGCCCTTTCTCCCTCCTCCTCCAGCCGCCCCTCGCTGATGCCCCTTCGCCGGCGGCCGCGGCCGCGGTGGCGTCGGCTCGGCGGGCGCTGTCGTCGGCGTCGGCCCTGCGGGCGCGGGACGAGAAGGACGCGGCGCGGTGGCGGGAGTCGATGGACCGGATGCGGAACATCGGCATCTCCGCGCACATCGACTCCGGGAAGACGACGCTGACAGAGCGGGTCCTCTACTACACCGGCCGGATCCACGAGATCCACGAGGTGCGCGGGCGCGACGGTGTTGGCGCCAAGATGGATTCCATGGACCTCGAGCGCGAAAAGGGGATCACCATCCAGTCCGCTGCCACCTACTGCACCTGGAAGGGGTACCAGGTCTGTTTTTTTTCCATCCTCTTTTTATTTCTGCTTGATCCATTTCCTTTTGATTATGGATCCTATTACGGAGATTCCATTGTTAGTTGTAGGAAAAGTTGCGAAAAGCAGGGAGGTTGGGTTGGTTGCTAGGTTGACTTGTTTAGTTTTCTAACCTTATATATATGAAAGAAACATGTATGAAGGAAAATTGTGAATTTAAGACAAAACGTGATTTCATTTAGGCCCCGTTTGGGTCTAAGGAATTGGAATCTATTTAATGGAGTAGGCTAATTTATGTTGGAATGTGGCATTCCACAACTTTCCAAAGTTTAGATATAAGCCTATCTTAAATTCATGGGGTGGGAGATGGAAATTGATTCTATAGATTATGGTTATTAGATGGAATTCAATTCTTATAGCACGCTCTTAGACTCGCTTCTCTATAGTAGAAGTGCAGCATACAAGTATCTCTCCCATATCACCAACTATAATATACAACTATATTCCACATACAATTATATTAGCTTAATTAATTTGTGTCTAAATTATGATTATTAGGATGGAATTCAATTCCAATGATCCAAACGGGACCTTATGGAAAAGAAAAGTAGAGGGCAAAGGATGAAAGTGTGTGCGACCGTACCATGGCGAAATGGGAATCGAGGATTGTTAAGGCTACGGCCATACTACAGAAAAAAAAACTGTGGTGCGTAGGGTAGGAATAGAGAAACAATTGATTGCAAATTACTTTAGGGTCTGATTGGTTGGACTGTGAGCTGTGGAAAAGCTGCTGTGGGCTGTGAGCTGTGGAAAAGCTGGGCTGTGAGCTGTGGAAAAGCTGCTATGAGCTGTTAGTTGTGAGAAAACAGAAAGCCGTTTGGTTGAAATAGCTGTGAAACTGTAGATTTGGTAAGAAAGGTCTGTAATGCTCTTGGAAGGTCTGAGGGACTGTTGCTATGCAAATTGATCGTAAAACACTGTGTTGTTCACTGAATCACATGTAAATTACCATTTTAGAAAGGGATTTTTTTTTTAAGTTTTGCATCCACCATTACCATATGGTCCACATGAATAAAGAGATAACATTTGACAAAATATATATGGTTCATATAATAATGCCCACCATTAACATATGGTCCACATAATTATCTCCCTCTCGCACTAACCAAAGCATCAGCTATTCTACTGCGAATTGTATTCATCGTATCCTCATTCTCCCCATCTGGACTCTCATCTCCTTGTGGTTGGGTTGTGCCACGTCTCTTGTAGTAGGTAGTCCTCATCAGCATCACATCTATCGAACACTTTATCATGCAAATTGCTCTCACGAATAAAATTATGCAATGCCATACGAGCAAGAATGATATGCTTCTGAGTACTAGTGGAGAAACTTAGCATATCCTTCAAAATGCGCCGCTTCTGCTTCAAGACTCCGAAAACCCGCTCAATGACATGTCGCAAGGATGAATGCAAAAAATTGAAAAATCTCCTTCTTCCCTTAAGGAGGATGCCCAGAATGAAGCTGGAATTCCGGTATATGGTATGTGCTTCCTTTGAAAGGAGCAAGATATCCTAATCGGTTTGGATAACTAGAGTCCACCAGATAATATTCCTACAAAACCAAATCAAAGCAGCAAAGGAAAACAACAATAGAACTATTACTAACTCTTAACGAACAATGTATACCTTTGGGAGCAATGGGAAATGAAGGGAAGTTTGCTAATGCATGATTGAGGATCCGTGTGTCATGTGCAGAACCTGACCAACCAGCAACCGCAAAGATAAACCTCATATCAAAGTCACAAACAGCTAGCACGTTCTGAGATGTATATCCATGTCGACATGTGTAGTTAACCGCTTCCTCTACTGGAATGGCAACTTTAACATGTTGACCATCTATAGCTCCAATAGCGCCTTTGAAATAAGGTCAGAAACGGTCCTCTTTCACCCTTTCATGCTCAGTATAGAAAGTTGGATCTCTTGGCTTGATATTGTCCTTTGCTAACTTGCGCAAACAATTCAATACTTCATGAAACTTGGCGTGAACTGTCCATAGTGACTGTGTAAAACGATTTTTAGCTTGTGAAAATGATTGGGGTCCTCCGACGATCCACAAAAACATCGCCAATGACTCAATTGATGAAACATTGTTAGTTGAGGTCAAACCGTAATTCGAGATGAGCAAATCATGAAGTGCCATGAAAATATCAGTGCTCATTTGAAACATCTTATAAAAGTACCTCGGATGACCAAAGCACCTCATAACCCATTGAAGTCCAGTTTCTGATGTTTCCCTTTGTTAAACTACCGTTTTGTGTACATGTTTCCCATTTGACCAATGACAACGGCCTGCTGGGAAAGTTCATCTAGAAGCAGTAGTCCCTTGTGCCCCTTTTTGGCCAATTCTTCCATGTTGGCATCCATCTACAGACACAAGTATGGACAACACATAAATAAATATATGGACAGCACATAAACAAATATATGGACATCACATAAACACATGGATGGGCAGCACCTCATAACAAATATATGGACAGCACATAAACACATGGATGGACAGCACATAAACAAATATATGGACAGCACATAAACACATAACCAATGGTTCTCAAATAGTCTCAACAAATGGTCTCTCGGATAACAGGCAACTTATGGTTCTCAACAAAGGGAAATAAACAAATATTGGTTCACAACACAACACTAGATAAATTAGGGAACAGTTCTACTGACGCTTGAGCAACTCCTTTTCATGCTCCCTCTCAAGCAAATCGAACCTTCCTTCATTTGTTTCCAGGGAACTAACGACCTCCCTAAATTCAGGTTTCACGATCAGGAAGGTGGCTGTGTGCATTAGAGTAGATTTTTGTTGCACTCCATAATCTTTCACCATCTTTATGGCCTCTGAAATGCTTGGGACTGGATTGGTTGGAGAAGCAGATGAAGCTTCAACACTTGAGGATATCATATCTGCTTCAGTTTCTATCTTCAAACATGTGTTCTTGTACAGTTGAAAGAATGGGCTCTTCTCATCCTTCTCTTCAATGGAACTAGAGTGTTCCTTGCGTTTCTTTTTCCCTAGCTTTGATTTCTTCAAAGCAGCTAGCTTCACATCATCAATGTCTTGAGTTTTTTGTCACTCACATCGTCATCACTTGAATCATCAGAGGATACATCTCTAGGGCAGGATGCACTAGCGCCACTGACATTTATCTTATCAAACAATATATGCAGATCATCAAGGTGCTTCCGACCTTGTTTTCTGAACCTCGCATGGTTCCATTTGATACCTTTCTCAGGATTATTGCACCTCTGAAATTAAATGAAACAAAAGGATTAATTAGCAAGTAACACAGTATGAAAACATTAAAAATGATTAATGAATAATGATAGTAAAGTGCTTACAGCTAGGTGTTCATCCCACCATTCATTAGAGCACTCAAAACAGTTTGCTTTGCCTCATTCCATCCAAGCCCAGTTGCACTATTCTTCAACTCCATGAACCATGTATATTCCTTTTTCATATTGTCCCACTTGTCCTTCAATTGTTTCTTTGTTAGCTTCTGACCAATTTTTTCTTCATGCTTAGATATAACATTTTTCCAACCAGTCCTATTGAAAAATCCCAACGGCCTATTCCCAGCTTCTATCTCTGTCCTTTGCAGATACCAATGAAATGCCTCACATTGGCATCACACCAATCTGCCTTATGAGCCATTCTTGAATCAAGCACAAAAAAATATTTCATTCAATTTAGTATAAATCATGCAACAAGTAATTTGTCATTCATTTTTGTTTAGTAATCAAGCATGCTAAACATCTATGTACCAATCTGACTTCATCACATACTGATGTTCTCACTCTCCATAGACACTCGGGCACAACAACCACTAGTTGCTACACAAATGGAACAATTGCAACACAAATCGAATGATTGCTACATGAATCGAATGATTACTACTCAAATCCAATCGATTTTGGTCACTAAGAGGAAGGGAGGAATCGATTTGGGTAACTTACAGATCTCTTGGGAGGAGGAGGGCGGAGGGAGGATGCAGGGGTGCTGGCGTGAGGGGGTCGGTGCTGCCGGACACCGCGTGGAGGAAAATCGAGAGCCGCCGGCCAGGGCGCCGCTGGGCAATACCGTCGCCGCCGGCCGCACCTGCTACATGCGTGCGCCTGTGAGGAGGATCGAGGGAGGCGGACACGGGCGCAGGCGCCTGGGAGAAGGAGGGCGGAGGGATGCCGGAGGGGGCAGCTGCCGCCGTCGGCAAGGGGCGCTGCTGGCCAAACCCTAGTCGTGGCCCAGAGCCGCCGCGGAGGGTAACGAGGTGAGAGACGAGCGAGCCAGAGGGAGGGGGTGACAGGAGAAAAGAAAATCGAACCAGTACGCTCATAACAGATGGCAAGGTGGGTAATTTCGTGGAAGTGTTGCCCCTCACAGCCGGTAAAAGTGGCGGGGAGGGGGGGGGGAGTGGCTGTGAGATTTGTATAGAGGAAAAAGCAGCTTTTCTTTGAAGTCAAGTGTATGGGATTACCCCTTTGGTTGGCTTTCAGCTTTTCTTGAAAGCCAAAGCACTTTGCAAGCCCAACCAAAGGGACCCTTAATATCTGGGTATGATCCACTCAGTGGAGCTGCCAGCCATCAGAGGAGAATCTAGCAATTGTCTTTTTGTGCATTTTTACACAGTAGTTTTGGAGAGGATGTCAATATCCCATAGGTATTTCATGACATTCATGGCTCTGTTAGCAGGATAGTGGTCGTTTACTGTGCCGTATTGTACAGGTGTGCTTTTCACGATTTCATCCACACGTTTTTCATAATTTCATAGAAAGTATTTGACTGATTGGATTGGTGAACTGATTAGTAATTACTTATTTTAAGTTGCATTAATGTCTTGGGGCCAGGGTCTGGCTGAGGCAGTTCCATGAAGAATGATTACAGTTCTGGATCATCCAAATGGTTCCTTTCTTTTTTAACCCACATTACATTGTTCTTGTTATAAGGATTTGAAAACTCACCTTATAATTTGGATGCAGGTTAATATTATTGATACTCCAGGTCACGTGGATTTCACCATTGAGGTTGAAAGGGCACTCCGTGTTCTTGATGGTGCTATACTTGTGCTATGTAGTGTTGGTGGTGTACAAAGTCAGTCGATCACTGTCGATCGGCAAATGAGAAGATATGAAATTCCAAGGGTTGCGTTCATTAACAAGTTGGACCGTATGGGAGCTGATCCATGGAAGGTTCTTAACCAGGTGAACATGAATCCGATTTTACAGATTGTGCTTTAATTCTGCTGAAAAATCATTCCTCTCTCAAGTTCATTAAATTCTGTCTTATTCCATGCATTCAATATGTTTTGGAATTTTGCACTGAGAAGACAAGCATAAGAAATTGCCATGATAGTGTCATATCATTAGCTAAACTATGATGACATCACAGCAATGGAGAACATTGTATTATAATGAACACTCCTTTTGCATCTGAAGAAGTCCTTCTCAAGGCGTTAGTAATCAGCAAACAGCATAGCGCATAGGTTAGCTCAGGAGGCAAAGCGAACGGGCCTCTAGCTGAGTTGGTTAGAGGGCTCTAGTAGCACCTCCTCAGGTCCTGGGTTCGACTCCCCGTGGGAGCGAATTTTAGGCTGGGGTTAAAAAAATCCCTCATCTGTCTCATGCCAAAGCACATGGTCAAGAGCTGGCCTGACTCACACAGGTTACGGTTCCCTATGTAAGGGTGGGGCAGGGGTTTGGGGATTTTCTCGGTCTGCGTGAGAGACCTTCTTTCACTAACGCTCGGGGGGCGGCTAGCCCCTCGCAGGCTGAGTTTTAGCTCAGGAGGCAAAAAAAAAGTATTTGATGACTGATGTGTTTTCTTTTGCTCCCATCCAGAGCACCATCATTAGTGTCCAATTAGAGAGACGCTCATTGCACTAGTGAACATTAGCATTTCACCCCTTTTCCATTGAATGTTTATAGTTACCTCTAGTTCTGGCTAGTTTACATTTGCTTCTCCGTCCCTGTACTTAATGTGTGCTCAATGAAGTTACAAAAAGACCATGGCCCTCCTTAGTCCAGTCTGAACAATTGCCTTTCTCCTGTGTGATCATTTTTTACTTTAAGAAGTACATTGTTTTTTCTTTGAAATCTCATATTAATTGAAGGAATGAATATGCTTCGAACAACTAAATAAAATAACTTTCTTGAACTTTTTTCTGTTTTTTTTCACATTTCCTACTTGTAGGACATTAGGGGAAAAGTGCATGTAAAGGGCACAGATACATATTCATGCACCAGAAGTATTCATAGTTACTACGCAAATAAAGCTTTTGGAAAAGTAAAATACTGGCAGAATTCTCCCTGATTTCTTTTTCTTTTTTGTTCTTACCACTTCCTTCTTATACTTATAAAATCACTCTTAATAGATGACGGATGAGAAATGTATTTGTGTGGTTTAACAGTTGGTGGTGCAATACGAACCTTCTGTTTTTAAAGTCAACTACCGCATAGTCTTCCTCTCCGAACGTAGGCTACATTATTGGTAATTGATAAAATACGATATTTCCCCCCTCAAGGGAAGGTACCATATCTTATGGAATGACTTCTGGCAGGCACCCCCCCCCCCTCAAAAAAAAAAGGAGCCTGTTGTCACATGTTTTCATTGACATATGTTGTTAGATGAACACGCAAATTGTTTTTGGGAAAAAAATTCAGATTATTATTTCTTCTATTGTAGATAGCCTTATTAGTATCTTGCAGTTTTGTTACCAAAAGGTAAATAAGGCTTATATTCTGATGCTATGGTTCTAGTGTTGTGTTCCATCCTATCCCCATTTTCTTTAATTTTTTTTTGTTACTTTAGTATGTTTACTTCTAGTGATGTTGGAACCAGTTTCTCCAGCTGATTATTGCTTTATTCTTTCTGTGTAAATGTGTAAAGGCACGTTCCAAGCTCCGGCACCACAATGCTGCTGTACAAGTACCCATAGGATTAGAAGAGGAGTTTGAGGGCCTTGTCGATCTTGTAGACATGAAGGCTTATAAGTTCGAGGGTTCTAGTGGGTGAGTTCTATTCTCTAGAGATTTTCCATACTCAGTTCTATTTGTTTTTGGAATTTTGGATGACACATCTATTTCTAATGTGCAGCCAGAATGTTACTGCATATGATGTCCCATCGAACATGGCAGATTTAGTCACTGAGAAGCGACGTGAACTTATTGAAGTTGTTTCCGAAGTAGACGATCAGCTTGCTGAAGCTTTTCTCAATGATGAGCCAATAACAGCTCATCAGCTTAAGGTTTACATGTTATAGTCTACTATCTCCATTATTGTTATTCTTCCTTTTCATGACTATCGTGCAGTTATATAATTTACGTGGAAATTGTTCATATTGAATATATATAAGCTTAAAAGTAGCCTAACTACCTTTTGAATTTCAGACCTGTTGTTTATGGCACGATCTTGTTTCTCAAATTTGTTGGCATAAGCTCATGATCAAAATTTACCTGCAATTTATACAGCAAAACCAAGTGAGAAATGATTATATAAATGTTTACACTAATCGTCTAATTAAATGGAAATGTTCTCATAGATGTTAAAGCGATTGTTGAAAGGACGTGATCTCGTTGGGCCTCATTGGTTAGGGATATAAATCCAAACATTTTGATCCTATGCTATGACAAATGATTTACAGAATTATGTGCTCTGAAGGAAAAAAAAGGATGTCCTGCTCCTGCAAATCTGTAGCCCTTGTTCATTGGTGATATGCATAATGCTTTTTGAAGTCTTGGGTCCTATACTACGGAAATATTTTTTATGCATTTGGCAATTGAAACATTTAGAATTTGTAAAAGTCTATATGTCCAAGGTATGCTTATGATGTTTTTCTTATTGGTATTTGAGTTCACAACATGATTTGTTATTTATGACATGATGTTTATAGTCAAAATCTACATCTGATTGCATCTTTCCTATTTCTGACCATATCAGGTTTCAGGAAATGCATGATATTGATAAATTGATGACCTATTAGTTCTTCCCAAATTGTTGTCATGCTACTTGATGTTATTATATTCTTGATCAGGCGGCTATTCGAAGAGCAACAGTGGCACGGAAGTTCATACCAGTTTACATGGGAAGTGCATTCAAAAATAAGGTTCGTAGCTGCAATTTTTGTTCATTCCCTGAAAGTTTTTGTTTATTTTTTCTGTTTCTTCTGCAACTGGTTCTAAAAGACCCATATCACCTTGTTTGATAGTGAAAATGGTTGCTAAAATTCATATGCTATTTTTAGAGTAAAAGTAGCAAATTAAAAATTGAAATCATGCACTGATCTTTTATTTCTAGAATATACACATCTTAATTAACCATACACAAACAAACCTGTTTTGTAACTCATTATATGTTGCAGTATAAATATGTTTGTGCTATCTACCATCTTTGGATATCTTAGGTCCTTGCAATCCAAGATCTTTTGTAGACCTACAATCAAGCACAATGCTACAATCATGCGAATGACAAACATGAAAAAGACTAATATTTAGGAGCTAAGCATTTGAGTAGGCAGTTATGGTTTGAAACAGATTTTTGTTGAAGCCCAATAGCTCTATGTTGTAGTGCTGTGTATTAACATTGCTATCATACAAGCCATTTGTTGACGCCATTCAAGGTTGACTCTGATATAGTAATTGCATTGGATGAAGCATTTGCTTTGCTCTGTTTTTCATCCTCCGAGCACCAATGTTGTTGGAATTAGCTAATTTAGTGCAGACTTATTGATGTTTTAGGACTGTTATAAGTTAAGAACGATACCCATAGGCCATAACTGGTGGTCTTGGCTGATTATCAAACTTAGGTGAAGATAAGACCTTGAAGTCTATAATGTTATGCTTTAGGATGAGAACTTGTATACAAGTAGCCGATGCAATGTTGTCAGTTATATTGTTAATTCTAATAGTGAAATGGTTCATAGGATGATTGCTCGGTGTTTTGGAGCTTACACTGTCTGTTGTTATTGATTTATAGGGTGTTCAACCACTTCTTGATGGCGTGATGGACTATCTACCATGCCCATTGGAGGTTGACAACTACGCCCTTGATCAAAACAAATCGGAAGAGAAGGTACTAAGGGATTTCAACAACTGTAGTATAACTATAGGACAAATCTTTTCTTTGCACTTTACAACACTTCCATCTTGTACCACTCACTAATGGTAATTATTAGAGGTGGTAATGTGTGTAATGATAAGAAAGTTGGGAATCTTATTTATAACTGTGGAGCATTTCTACTGTGGCCCTCCGTTATATTTAGTGACAAATTTCGTACTATAATTTTTTACATTGAGTTGCACCTTTTGTTTTGGTCTTAGGTATTATTGGCTGGAACTCCAGCTGAGCCACTTGTCGCATTAGCATTTAAGCTAGAGGAAGGTCGTTTTGGTCAGCTGACATATCTAAGGTGATTCTTGTTCTTCTAATTACTGATCTATTGTCTCTGTAGTTGAAGACAATTCTCTGTAGTTGAAGACAATTCTGTGACATTTTATTCCTAAATTACTTTATTCTTACTGTTTTTCTTTCCAGAATCTATGATGGTGTGATACGGAAGGGTGATTTCATATACAATGTCAATACAGGGAAGAAAATCAAAGTGAGGCTTAATTCCAACTTCCAAGTTCCAGCAAGGCAATTGAGCCATTGCTTTCTATTGATCTTTGAGCAAGGACCTTTAAGGTTTTAACACCTGAATATAACAACACTTTCAACTTGAGGACCATAAAAATTATTGGTTGAATATGCTACAAGAAAAGTGGCTTACTGTATAAAAAAAAGAGGGCATTTCAAATTATAGGTTTTGGAGCCCTCAAAATTCTACTCTATAGACAAATACACGTTATTACAGCAAATAACTGCTATCAGTGGCAGTTGAGTCGAAATGACAGCCATTTCATGACATCACTCTTTTTTTTGAGGTTGTAGTAATAATAGTTTAAAAAATTGATAGTATGCTTCTATTTTAGGAAACCAAAAATAGGTTATTTCAAAATAATGGAAAAATGGTACTCCATTTTCCCCTTCTAATTTTAAATTTGAAAATATTAGGAACCCATTTGTTGCAACCATGTACAGCATATTTTCATTTGGGAAACTATAAAATTGTTTATTTTAGAGCATTTATAATTGAAATAAACTGTATGTCACCTCAAGGTTATAATTAAATATCTTGTAAATGAGAGTTTGAAAATTTAAATATTACTTTATATTAGTTTTTTTCCTTTTAAGCTCCAATCTAGCATTTGAAGTTTGTGTTTCTTGATGTTTTATTTTTTATTAGTCAAACCTTGCTGTATGATGTTTTCAGCAAATACCGTAACCGTTCATTTTTACAACTTTTCAATTGAACATTCAGTATGAATATATGCGTTCCTAATTTTTGGAAGAAAAATATTGAATTCAAAGTTGAACATTTCAAGCTATCTTTAATTTGCAGTAAGTAAACATTTATGCATCCAAAATTCGTTCTTATTTGTTTGTATTTTATATTTTACATTACAACTTAAAAGTACACCCCTATTTGTATTTTATATTTGAGAATACCAATCTTTAGGTAATCTTGTTTTCATTTGTGTCCAGTGTTTTGTAGAACACTAAATTCTGTGTGAGTTGATATTTTTTAAAAAAAGTGCTGCGCTTCGTATGACCCTAAAATGTGTGGAGTTATCATTTTTTTGGGGGTTAATGCGTGGAATTACTGTTCAATTGCACTGATGAAAACAAGAAGCTGTATCAGTAAAACACATTGGATGCCTGAATTTTGGATCATTACACGTATCTTTTGTTTTTCCTGAACTTTTGGTTGGTGGATGGGGGCATTGCTATTAATTACTCATAAGAGGGTGCCTTATCTGAATCCTTGTAATTTTTTGTTACATGTTTCTAGGTTCCTCGCTTGGTAAGGATGCATTCCAATGAGATGGAGGTATGCTGCATCAAATTTTTTATGCTTGCTGTTCAATAGTATGTTTCAATCAGATGAAGATTATGTTGGAGATAATCTTGTTATGGAAGTGTTAGTGTTAACATGCATGTGTAGGTGCATGATTAGTATATTGCGCTAGTGATCAATTGATGATTCAAGCACTGTCTAGCTGCTTAAATTAGTAGTGGTTTGATACATGAGAGAGCTGCATGAAGTAGGCAGAGGAGATGTCAACTTGCTGTGGTGGACATGTTGGGAAGTGAAACTACTCCATTTGTAATACCCCAGCCCAATATACCATAGTAGTTGAAGTTGTTGGCCCATGTGGCCCAAATTGTGGTTGTGGTTGGTGGGTTTAGTACCACCTTGGAAGTCTGGGGGGTGAGGGCCAGCTTATAATCATTGCCGTTCCAAAGTAGCACCTCCAGGTTAACCCTTTTACACGAAGCGAGGACGAAAGTGCAAGAGAGGTGCTATGCGTATGCGGGTCCGTTCCACGTGAGGAGCTGGGCCGTAAGCAGATTTGGGAGCAGGGTGTTACAGATGTATTCAGAGCATGAACGCTCGCTGCATGTGCGCGTGTGCGTGTGGCTAGGCCCGCGGCACGGCCGTGTATCGAGTGGTGGTTTGGGAGTCTGTTGCGTTTGTGGTGAGTTGCCGAGGGCGTCAGCCCTTAAGGTGGGGTGAATGTAATACCCCAGCTTAATATACCATAGTAGTTGAAGTTGTTGGACCATGCCCAAATTGTGGTTGTAGTTGGTTAGTTTAGTACCACCTTGGAAGTTTAGGGGGGTGAGGGCCAGCTTATAATCATTGTCGTTCCAAACGTAGCACCTCTACACGAAGCGAGGATGAAAGCGTAAGAGGTGCTATGCGTATGCAGGCCCGTTCCACGTGAGGAGCTGGGCCGTAAGTAGATTTTGTAGTGGGGTGTTACACAATCAGGTTCATAGATATTATTATGCATCTAGACATACACTACATCTAAATGCATAGCAAAAACTATGCACCTAGAAAAGCCAAAACAACCTACAATTTGGGACGGAGGGAGTAGGAATTAGGCAGCCTCTAGTTTCTAGTGTCAGCTAGTGCAAATCTATTACTAGAGATCGTCAACTTAGTTTACTACTGGAAGGATCTAGAAGATGCTATGTATGCATGGAAGAAAAGTTAAAGAATAAAATTGGTTTTTTACTTCTAACTGTAAAGTAGTTTTCTTAGTTAGCAAGTAAGGCAGCATGAGCTGCCACCATGTTACTAGATGTGTCTGTGCATGTCAGTTTGTGGCTCCTATTAAAGGAGATGTACTCATCTCCTAAGAAGGTAGCATATATGGCTGTGATTGGTAGGCTGCATAGAGGCTATCTAGGCTTGTGTAATGCAGCCCGTCAATGTTTGGTAGCCTGCATAGGAGGGATAGCCAGGCTTGGGCTGTGCAAAGGGCCCTGTACGGCCTGCATAATGGGAAACCAAAATCACCCGCGTTTCCGGTTGTGCAGGCTTGGTAGAGCTCCGTGAGGCCACGTTCGTGGGCCCATCCTGGCCACCTGCCGGCCCATCCTGTGCACGCAAAGACTGGAAGCGCGCTAGGGTTAACGCTCTCCTCCAAGACAGCATCGCCGGCCGATGCCCGGCGGGGCTCGCGGGACTCTTCGTTGAGGAGATTGGCAGCCTCAGTTGGATGGTGGAGAACTGCATCCATGATGTCCGTTACCGTAATTGAGCACCTCCAGGGGTAGGGGCAGGACGGGCCGGCGACACTGCAGCTGTCGAAGTCCGTCATCGCGAACACGTCTGCCGAGGCGCACGCGATGAAGTCTAGCGCTGCGAGCTTCAACGAGCGACAACAATGACAGGTTAACTTTTCGATCGGGCACCGGGAGCAAATCAAAGTAATAATCAAATCAAGAAGTGATATGATGCTGGTTAGGACGGATTTAATCTTTGTTCTTTACCCGCGAAGAGAAATTCTTTTTTTCTCGAACACGCAGGCGAAGAGAAATTCTTCAACGGAGCGAGCTCATCGGCAGTGAGGATGTCCTCGTTGGTGACCAGATTCGGGTACAACCGCGTCAGGCGAGGTACCTGCTCGGCCCACCGGTGGCGTGGCTCCCGGCAAAGGCCGGGTCGAGCTGGACCATGTTCTTCCCAAATAGCTGCTTGTCCATCTCGGTCTGCATCGCACTCACCTTGTGCAGCCGCTGGACGGGACCTCGGCACGCTGGTCTACAACGGCCTCGGTGGCGGGCACGGGGGATTCGTTGGAGGCACCGGCACCAGCGCCGCCGGGGCAGGCTGAAGGGGTAAGGTTAACCGGGCTGTGCAACTGGTGAGACGATCCAACATATGCAGCCCACCAAACACCATGAGATAGGCTTCAGCTGTGCAGCCCAGCATGATGTGCACCCTACCAATCACAATCTTGCATGAGCCAAAACTCCTTATGCACTCTACCAATCACGGGCCAAAATGGTGGGAGAAGCCTAGCTTGGGCCGGCCATGAGCTACTCTTAGCCAGGCTACCACCTATGCACCCTACCAATCACTACCTATGTGTGTGTGCTTGGGTGCAGGAAGCTAATAGTGTAAGCTAGTGTGATACATGTGAGCTAGCAGTGCTTGATCAAGTGAGTTGTCTAAGCTTGTAGTGTGTAGTTATAAGATCAATATAGTACAAAGATAGAGTTACTTGCTACTTTTTATGTCTCATATACTTCTGTGTTCAAGATAGAGAGAGCTAAGGAAGGAACAGAGTAATTTTTTTTTATTAACATATGAATATAGGGGTTAGTGTTTATGTTATTTTCATTCAATATAGGATATTCAAGAAGCACATGCTGGCCAAATTGTTGCTGTTTTTGGTGTTGATTGTGCATCAGGTACGTAGACGGACAATGCAAATGATATTAGTTCTGTTTGCTTTTGTTGTTCTGCATCTGACTTTCTACTTTTCTTTGTCAATAGGCGATACATTTACAGATGGAACAGTGAAATATACTATGACTTCAATGAATGTCCCTGAGCCTGTGATGTCCTTGGCAGTTTCGCCTATATCTAAAGATTCTGGAGGACAAGTATACCATTTCTTTAATCAAAAGAGTACTATTGCTATAATTGGATTGATATCTTCGATGTCCTAAATGAAACTACACGTTTGACTTTCAGTTTTCTAAAGCTCTTAATCGCTTCCAAAAGGAGGATCCTACTTTCCGTGTGGGTTTGGATCCGGAGAGTGGCCAGGTTTGTCATATAATGCATTTCATTTTCAGTTTGTATTTTTGTGAAGTTTGTAATACATAAAATTTTCTTGTAGACAATTATTTCAGGGATGGGTGAGTTGCATTTGGATATATATGTTGAACGTATTAAGAGAGAGTACAAGGTATGTAAATGTTTATTTCAGAGGCACGCATACTTTGCCCCTTGGATATTTGGATGGAAAAGCTTCATATATGGATGGGTGTTTGATAACTTTGGTTGAAGATTGCTAGTTGAATCCATGTTACTTGAATGCTTGAGTATATCCTTGTTCTTGACAAACAGGCAAACCTTTAAGTTAGTTTGTCCATAACATGGCCATTTTACCCTTGATTTTCCTATTAAGGAGGAAGACACATTCACTAAACTGGGAATGCATTTGTATCTACCACATTAGCACAACCTAGCTAATTGAGAAAACTCATTTGTAACTAAGGAGGTACCTGTATTTTGCCACCAGCACTCATGAAAGATCATTTGTAGAAAGTTTAGGCACATAATCGAACAGCTACCTTTGTACTTGCTCCAAGAAGATATAGTAGACAGCTGGGTTTGCTTTCATAGTTTTCTTACATTTCTAAGTTCAGATTTGTTCCCATGTTGACTTGTTAAACATCAATTGTTTCCTCGATTCTTGACACAAATGGCTTGTATTTTTCATGGCTAGAAGTCATTAAAAATGAGGTATTATGCTATTTCTCATCAAGCCATAGGATTTTTGAAAAATTGCTCAAAATTGGATGAGTTGGTGGCATTTGAGATCATCAAGTCATCCTGATGGCTACAAGTCTATTTGGTTACCCCACAAAATCAGAAGATCTTATTGATGGATCAACGCACTTCAGGACCACTTTGTATAATCATCATCTATTTTGTGGTCGCAACTGGTTGTCATAGTCATCTTTAAAGTTTGGAGGCTGAGTGAAAACTTAATCAAACCCTGGAAACTCCACAATAAAACCACCTAAGATATAGCTGGTTGGGAATTTTACTGTGTTAATAACTTGGCATTTGTACAGATCTTGGTGCTACTAGCACTGGATGTTAATAATTCATACAAACTCTTGTCTGCTGGCGTTATTGAGCTTCTGCTGTTATACTTGTATGACTAGAAATCTCCGAGTGCATCACATTCCTGTCATGAATGTTGGAATCTTGAAACTTACATAGGTGGATGCGAAGGTAGGGAAACCTCGTGTAAACTTCAGGGAAACCATCACCCAGCGCGCTGAATTTGATTACTTGCACAAAAAGCAATCTGGTGGTCAAGGTCAATATGGTCGAGTTTGTGGGTGAGTTCATACTACTCAACGTCATTGGCAGTCTGCTTCAATCACTTGCTTTTATCTTCAGTTTTTTTACATCAAAATGGTAATGCTTTCTTATTAATATATATCATGTGGGGGTAACTGTAGGAAAATCTGACCATCAATATTTTTCACATAGATCAACTGGGAACATGAAAATCATGCATGTTGATTTGTCTTGAAATGCACTTTTGTGATCCTGTAACTTTATTGGATGTCATATATTTCCATAGAAAATAGTAGTTGAGGCTAAAGTCAGTGTCGCTTTGCAAAATGCGAAGTATTTGTTGTTGGAAATCACTCCATATCCTAAGTGTCTATCATAGACGCACTCTAGTTTTTCTCTATGGTGGACTCACACAGAAGCACAAGACAGCACTTTCTCAAAAAAAAAAAAAGCACAAGACAGCACAAGTAGTTTTTGGTTGATGAGGCCACACCAGCCTTCATCATTTTCTCAGATATATATAGCTAGTACAGGGCTGCACACCTGCCATGATATCCTCTTAATTAATGCAGTCAATGCCCATATGATCTTCATATTATTCTCTTTAACTAGAAGCTGGAATCTAGCTAGCACTAATAGCAATGAACCTAGACACTAGCTGAACCTTACACACACAGAATTATTTCCAACATTTGTGACTGGAGGGAGCGATCTGAATATGCATTAATTGTATCCTCATAATACATAATATGCTTTGTATTTATGTGCGCAGAGGGCTACCTGACCTCATGCTATATCTTCTGAGATCTTTTGTCCAAATAAATATGTTGCATATGTTATTGAGTTCATTTGGTAATGTCATGGAAAATTGGCAAACAACAATATGCAGGTACATTGAACCTCTTCCATCAGGTTCTGATGGTAAATTTGAATTTGACAACATGATTATTGGACAAGCAATTCCTTCAAACTTTATACCAGCAATAGAGAAGGGTTTCAGGGAAGCTTGCAATTCGTGAGTCCATGTCTTCCTTACTTTTTTAAGCATTTTCTTGTGTCCTCGCAGAATGATAACATTTCCATGCTATATACTGTAGGGGTTCATTGATTGGGCATCCTGTTGAAAATATTAGAATCGTACTGACTGATGGGGCTTCACATCAAGTGGATTCCAGTGAACTTGCTTTTAAGCTAGCTGCTATCTATGCTTTTAGACAGGTGATCCATATCTTGGACACAGACAACACAGATTCTAGTGAACTCCTGGGACATGAATGTCAAGTGTTCTATAATATTTGTTTTTCTTTTGCAAAAGAAAAGTGTTCTATAATATTTGTTTTTCTTTTTCAGTGTTACACTGCTGCCAAACCTGTAATATTAGAACCTGTGATGAAGGTGGAACTGAAATTTCCGACGGAGTTCCAGGGCACAGTAACTGGTGACATGAACAAGTGAGTGCTTTGTTCCAACAAGCTATGCATCTATGGCAAATCATGGCCATCACATCATTCATTAGTATTCTTTTTATTCTTAAGAAACACATCTATTTCTCTACAGTTTCCCTAGGGCCCCGTTTGGATCATTGGAATTGAATTCCATCCTAATAATCATAATTTAGACACAAATTAATTAAGCTAATATAATTGTATGTGGAATATAGTTGTATATTATAGTTGGTGATATGGGAGAGATACTTGTATGCTGCACTTCTACTATAGAGAAGCGAGTCTAAGAGCGTGCTATAAGAATTGAATTCCATCTAATAACCATAATCTATAGAATCAATTTCCATCTCCCACCCCATGAATTTAAGATAGGCTTATATCTAAACTTTGGAAAGTTGTGGAATGCCACATTCCAACATAAATTAGCCTACTCCATTAAATAGATTCCAATTCCTTGAACCCAAACGGGGCCTAGGGGTAATTTGCTTCTTTACCACTAAACAAATCACACTTAACTAGAGTACCATTGGCTGTTGTGATAAGAAGTTGGGCCTAATCACACTTAAGGATGGATGAAAAGCTTGTGACTCGTTAGTTCGCTCGGCTCGGCGTTGGCTCGGCTCAGCTTGTTGTCTTTTGCTAGCGAGCCGCCTTGGCAAAATTAATGAGCTGGCTTGGGCTGCTCGTGAGCCAAATGAGCTAAGGATAATCAGCAGGCTAGCAGCTGAGCAGCCACCAGGCTGCACCAAGTCCAAGCTGGCCCAACAAGGATAAAAACCCATGAATAATCCAAGCTGACCCTGTTGGTCCTCTCAGACAAAGAAAAAGAAAGATGACTCCGTCGGCCGTCTCTCCAATCTCATTCTCTTTCATGTCAGGGTTGGGGTCTCCACGCCACCACTGCCCCACTCCATTGCCCCCCTACTGCCTTGCCTCCCCACTCCATCCCCCCTCCTTTGCATCTCCAAGCCGCAGTCCAACACAGCGTGGCACGGGATCCAGCTGCCTCCGCCCTCCAAATCTCTGTCTCCACCAGTCACCTCACCACCCGCCTGGCCTCGTCCTCCGACATTGCAAGCCACCACCACACACCATGGATAGGGATGGCAATGTGGCCCAGATCCCTTGTTTCCCTGGTAGGGAATTCCCTGTTGCCATCCATGGCCCATGGCGGACAAGAGCGCGAGTGCGAGCAACTGCCCCCATGTTCTGAGTAAGAGCACACACACGACCAAGAGCATGACTCTGTCATCCTCGTTGACAGCACCAGGCCACAGCAAAGCATTGTGGTTGACATCCCCTTGTGCTGCCGAGAATGCTAGCTCATTATCTAAATGAGCTGGAGCAAATCGAGCCGAACAAAGCTGGCACATTATTCAGCCTTAGTCCCACTTGTCAATACGGCAATCCTCAGTTGTATTTGTCGGACTCTTACTGCGATTATCCCTGGTATTATTTTTTCTTCTATTGTGTTCTTCAATGAATGCTATGCCAATTATTGTTTTATTCATGTGAGAACAGGAGAAAAGGGATCATTGTTGGAAATGAGCAGGAAGGTGATGACACAATTGTAGTTTGCCATGTACGTGAATGCCTGATTCCTTCCTGATTTCTGGTCTCACATTTTCTTCTTTTTGAAAATCAGTTGTTTTTCCTTGCTTTTCATCTTATCACTAATCAATACTCCCTCCGTCCCAAATTACTATTTGTTTTTGCTTATCTTTTGCTATGTATCTAGACATAGTATCTAGGTGCATATCAAAAGCTATGTACCTAGAAAAGCCAAAATGAATAGTAATTTGGGATGGAGGGAGTAGTTTGGAATAATATTTTCCTGCAAACTTTATTATTAATTTTATATTTAGCAAATAATTGTTTTTATGCTTAGTCTATTTGCTGGTTCTTATGAAGAATCTCTGTCCACTTTTGAAATGTCATGCTTTGTAGACCATATCGATGTACTAAACCAAATGTATTTTGAACCAAGTGAATAGTTATCAAGGAGTTGATCTTTGCTCTGTATGTTCTGTTTCAATTGTGTCTGGGATAAGAACTGAGAAAGCACTCCATGATACCGTATGGGTTTGTTATGGTCCTAAATGTAAATGTGGTCATGTACAATTTTGCACTTTAGGTTTCGTTGTGAGACCTGTATTATTTTGATCTTAGTCAGGACAGTGTGTGACAGGCTGACATCTGGACAGGGGGGAACATACCTTTCGTAATTCTATGCTGACCACTTCTGCAAACTTATATTGTCCCGCTCTCTTTCAGGTTCCTTTAAACAATATGTTTGGATATGCAACAGCGATTCGATCAGTGACTCAGGTCAGTATTCTTTTTCTTCATGTTCTACCCGATTTTTATGTTCTTGTTAGTGATTACACTCTCAGTTCCAAAATGTTTGTTGTAAGGAAAACTTCTCTAACTTTGACCAAGTTTATAAAAAAAGCACCAACATCTACAGCATAAAATTAGTTTCATTAAATCCACCATGAACACCATGACATGTCTTGATAGTGCATTTATTTAGTATTGCAGATGTTAATATATTTTTCCTTAAACTTGGTTGAAGTTACAGTAGTTTATGTCAAAACTGAAAACCTACATTTTGGAGCGGAAGGAGTATATTGGTAAACTTATTTTGATATTGTTATTTAGTTGTGCAGTGTCTGCTGAACTCAGCACATACATCTAATCTGTCAACTATAATCTACAAGCTTGCTACCTCAAATGGATAACACACACACCTGCGTTTCAGGAAAAATATATAATCTACTGCATCGAAATAGTTAAAAACAATAAGAGATTATTTCATGAGATATACCACACATGCCCAAAATTTTGAATTAAATTCCTCCATGCAGTCTGTTTCAAGGATTGATAAAAATGATGTTTAGTACTGATGCATCATGTCGTATATTTATCTCTTTTGCACTACAAAGCTATTAGAATTTTGTTAGCATTATGGGTGGAAGTTGCAGGACAAAAAACATACCTGGATCAATTCAATCATGTTAGATATGTGTTTGCCAAACTGTCAAGCATGCTGAAAGAGACAAATTAAGTTACAGTATACTGTTCCAGTTCTCTTAGGTGCTTGGATGAAGAAGCATGAGTAAAAAGTGCTCCCACATATGACATTCTTATTAGTGATTCCTTTTATCAGTACATAAGTCATAAACCTCTTTGAGCACGGCAGTCCCCCACCGAGAAAGGTTCAGGTGCTCGCGCGGGTTGAATAATTGCGGATCTAACTGAACCTGCACCTGTTACTGTTCATGCATTGGTTTCTTTTTTTTCTTGCACAAATTTTTGTTCATCCTCAACTTTTGCATGATGATAGAAGATGACAAGAAGTATCCATTTAAATTTTTAGATAAATTTTTTATGCACATTTCGAGGTGCATCTGCGAGTTGGGAGCACGGTAGCACCCCAACACACGGGAGCACCTGAACCTTTCTCGTCCCCCACAAGCTTGTTTTATGGAGAAGCGGACTATGGCTCTACACAATTTCCACCAAGATAACATTATCACTTTTAGAATTTGGTGGATACAAGATAAATTTATTAATTGTAGTTTCTGACTTGCACTTGTGGAGCAAAGAGTCTGGATTATTACACCTGACAAGTGCCACCATAAGAAATAGTAAGAATTCCATTTAACAAAATGGAAACCATACCTTACATTCAACGATGACAACAAAGTCCTTTAGTCCCAAGCAAGTTGCGGTTAGTCCAGAGATGACACCCAGCAGTAGCCTCTATCTCTTGAGAAAACAGGATACTATCAGGAATTGAATCATCATATCATGCAACTAACGATGGCCAAAACACTGTTCTTTTGCTCATGCTTTCGATTTGCTCCCTCCGTTTCAAATTACAGCTCGTTTTGGCTTTTCTAAATTCATAGTATTTACTGTGTATCTAGACATAAGCATATATCTAGATGCATAGCTAAAACTATGCACGTAGAAAAGTCAAAACGATCTATAAATTGGGACGGAGGGAGTAAGATCATTAAGGCAGCCATCCTCCCACAACCCAAATTTTTTTTCACTCAATATCACTAAAAATGGCACTGGTTTTGTAGCTTTTGCCTCGAGAGTCATGTTGAGGGCTTGGTTTGATGAGTATAGATTTGTTTATTGGGTAGAAATTGAACTGATTTCCTTTTCATACTGTTTTGAAACATATTTCTATTCAGAATAGCTTGCAGGGTGCCAGGTTCTTTGCATTTCCTGGAATTTGCCTGTCATTCCCACCCATTGTCTAACACATGCGACTTCCATATCCTTAAGATGACCTTTCAACCCCTGCACTAGCATGATAGTGTTTGTAAATACTGGAGAAATATGTTTGGTTTTCCTATTTAGTTTATTTGTTTTCTTGCATGTCCTGCAGGGGAAAGGAGAATTTACAATGGAGTATCTAGAGCACAATATTGTCTCGCAAGATGTACAGATGCAATTAGTGAATTCATACAAGGCGGCCAAGGGCACAGAGTGATTTGATTCTACTGGATTGCAAAGGAACAAATTTTGTTTACAGTTTATGTTAACTCGAATTCTGGGGTCCTTTGGACATCACTAATAGTAGGCAATGATTCATACTGCATGGTTTGAAGCAAAAATACAAGTATGCTGCAATAATCTGCAATCCCTCTATACAATTGTACAAACATATTAGCAAATGTTGGAATTTGCTCATATTTTGTTTGTAATGATTACCATGTAGTGCACTCTTTTTCGAGGCAGAGAAAACAAAATCTAGTGCTGAACACCTTTGAGTTGTCATGCTACCATTAGTTTTCACAGATGGTCTTGTACAAAATATTGTTTTGGTTATATAGTGGTGTAGCCTAGTAGCCTTATAATTTTCCTCATTTTTAGTTTCTTTTAAAAGGATTTTTTTATATATTATGTTGATCGAGTTATAGTTCAGGGATTGGGGATTTATGATGTTATATGTTATCAAATGGTGAACTTGTGGACTCGTGGACTATGTTTAGATGGTTGCTGCTTCTCGGCTTGACGTTCAAGGTCATAATGTCTGCTATCACCTTGATCGACTCCAGGTTTCAGGCTTAGGTCCTGTTTTGTTGGCGACCACAATTTGTCAAACCAGCTTTTGGCCTTTTTGGTAGGTGCAGAATTAGGTGGTTGCACTGCAGACTTTTGAGCAACATTACAGCTGCATGGGTTTTTCAATATTTAGGCTAGGAGGATTTCTTCCAAAATGGTTTCACTGGTGAAGTTAAACCCGGTGAAGTTAAAAATAGTGGCTTCACCTGGCTTCCAATTCATTTTAATATCGGTTTACAAAATAGCTTAACGCTAAAGTGTCTCGTTTTGGGCAAAACAGCTGCCGAAGCTAAGATAAATCCTACCAAATGGGTCTTATTTAAATGCTTTTCTGGACAATAGAGGGTGAAGTTTTACTATGATCGCGCCTGCACTTATGTAGATGTTGCCACCGATTGCAGGCCTCTCTCCACCCCTCCGCTTATGTAGATATCAACTCATCCTTATAAACATCTACGCACGGTATGAAATCTTGAAAAATGCGAGTAACTATGTTCTAAGTGAAAGGATTGCGTGGAATATTATATTATGGAATATTATATTAGATTGATTGATTGGGAGACATATTTTATAATATATAGGGGTGAGATCTTAGAGCTTACAGAAACAAAGGCGGCTAAGATCTCTATCTCTAATCAACCAACCAGGCGCGGACCTCGCATCCCGCCGGTTTGTTTTTCACCCCGCCTCCTCGGTTTATTTTATCCGAACGTGGGTCATTTGCATCCGCCGGTTTCCCATTTCCCGTTTCTCCTTCCGTTCTCGCCTCCCACTCGCCACCCGCCGCCGCCCGCGCCGGCGCCACTCGCCATCCGCCGCCGGCGCCGCCGCCACTCGCTTTTCCCTGATTCGGCGATTCTGTGATTCCGTCTCATGCCCACCCTCAATTTATCTGAGGCGACGGCGGCAAGATTCGCCGGGTGCTGCATGGCGGCAGCCGGCAGGAGCTAGTTCTACAATGCTAGATCCACCCCAGGAGCTCATCGGTTCTCTCCCTGCTCCGGCCCGGAGTACCTCTAGGTGGCGGCACGATGTGGACGGCGGGGCCTCCTGGTGGCGGCGCCATGGGTCTGGTGGCATCCGGAGCTCCCTAGGTCCTGTGCGTTGTTCCATGCAGGTCCACTCGTGCGGATCCGGTGAGGGCAGGTACAGTAGCTCCCTGCTACGATCTCCTCATCGGGCGTTTTTTCATTGGTGAGATCCCTAAATTGCTCATTCTCTTACCCTGTTCCTCTCTGTCGCAGCTAGGTCTTACATGGACCAAGATTGTCCAATTAGCTGCCCGTATCCTCTACAAATCACAACCCCATGCTCCAAATTGCTCAGTTCCTCCTATTTCCCCCTCCGTCCTCGAATTCCCGCAGCACATACTTGCAAAAACATGAGATAATTCCTGATTAATATGATCTATAATTAACTTTTGTTATTTGAAATACATTGTAGTATTGTACTCTGTTTTGTATAAATCCCATGTCCTTGACAGCTCTGGCAATGGCAACTGTGAGCACGGAATTGTGATCTTGACGTACTCAAAACACTGGATGCTCTGCTCATGCTCATGTACTTTGAACTGATTATATTCTATCGATTTTCCCTTAACTATCATTTTTAGTTGACAGTTTAATAAAAGAGGTCAAGTACGATACCCCCTGATTGAGTTCAGATCTTCCTAGTGGGAACAAAAATTGTTCTTGTATTTTTATGACTCCTTGCCCCTTCCGACTTCTGAACCATATTGTTTTATAGATTTTGTTTGTGACTACTACCTCTAATTAAATTCACCTTTGACCGTGGGAATGCTGGTAGGATGTACTTAATTGTTAACCAATAAAAAATCTGGTATGATATAACTATTTGTTAATGGCAATGCTGTTTTTTTTCTGGTTATGCTATACGGAGAAGCTGGATTAATTCCCTCAGCAGTTGAGATTATATGGTGCACGGTGCTGATGATAATTCATGCACCTGTTCATGTGTCTTTAGGATTGCCAATCATTTTTCGCAAATTCCAAATTTGATGCACTAATCAGAAAGAAGGCTAACGGAGGCTGAGAAAAGCTTGATTCCTAACTGAAGGCGCTTATCATTTCTTCCCAATAGTCATTGTATGAATTTCAGGGTCCTCTCATATGAATCCAACCAAATCCTTCATTTCTTAGCTTGAATCAGCTTCATAAATATAGATTGCTCCCTTGATAACGTGCATCGTGGGTGGGTGCGCCAAAGCTTGTATTGTTACCCAGATGATGGGATTCTTGTTTCTATGACCTGCAAGTGTCAATTGAGCTGGACCAGGTATTTTGTTTGAAACCTTTATTTCTCTGGGTTCGGCTGATTGATAAAAATTTGATGTTCTATAATATACTGCAATTGATACAACCTAGATGTGCTGCCTAGTCCCTTTTTGTACACCTGTGTACATCCTAGCTAAGTAGCTACTCCAACTGTAATGCTCCGATGAAATCTCCCAGTAATATACAAATTACATGTATACATCTATTTCAGTAGTGGAGGCTTCCTAGCTTTTGCATCTAAATGGACTGGATTGGTAGTATGTGCATGGTCAGATTATGAGTGGAAATCGAGATGTGGTTGATTTTGATATGCGTTTTGTGCAACTGAAACTAATTAGGATTTATCAATTTTTTTGCACATGTTAAATCAAAGATATACATCTAATTGAGCTCAATTCCAGGGTTCAGTGCTATGGAGAAGCACTGATCAATCCCATCCTTAATGTTTATGTACATCCAGCAGTTGTTGCCATGAGTTTTTCCCCCTGTCATGACCAGAAGAATCTGGTTGGGTTGATTGCCTAAGCTTGTATGAATTAATATATTTGGATCAATATACTTTGCAAATAATTTTAAATATTCAGAAGCTTCGATCTTCTAACCATTGTGGTTCATGATACTAGTTTGCCTGATCAATATGCCTTGTTTATCTTACAGGTAACAATCTAGAGCGAGTGGAGTCTTACTGAAGAATTTCAAGCACAAGCAGTAGCATGCGCTGTCAAACTCTGCATCTAACAGAAGCACTTTCTGCTTTGTGGCGTTGAGGCAACACAAGTGATCACGATTATTGCAAAACTTTATAAGGGGTTGGTCCTGGCCTCAAAATAGTGATAATACTCTCTGCGATCCATTGTCTATCTTGTATGAAAGAATCAGAAGCTTGTTCTCCTCAGGGTGTCTTGCGCGGTGCAGCGTTTGCAAGTGCAAGGCTTGCTGGTTCTTTTTACACATTGTAATGTTCATTGCATGCTCTAATTGTTCTACATTTGTAATTTCTTGGTGAAGTTTGGTTACTGATCCAATGTTTGATTAACTCTTGGGCCCAAACACTGTACTACTTCTGATTAGATATCTGTATCTTAACTTTGACCAAAAAAAATATCCGGCAGTTTTGCCATTAAAGGTTCATAAATCATCTTGCAAAAATCGTACTGTATAACAAGGACGGTTTATTATAAAATATATGTTCCCCTTGTCACATGCCACTTCCACTCAAAATGCAACGACTCAGTTTTTAATCCTGAGTGAGCAATTTGCTTTTATTACCGATGCCTCCTATTCCCTTGTGCACCAAGTTTATTTTGGATAGGGCTGCAAAAAGCGACTAACCAGCTCGGATTCTCCACCTGCAAAACCGAATCTGCAGCAACCAACCCCATGCGGTGGAAAAAAAAAACAAAACCTAGAAACCGGGGTGGATGTGGGGCTCGGAGCCCGAGCA